>NW_023425515.1:177374346-177656846 GCF_014108245.1 Pipistrellus kuhlii | reverse complement strand
CTCCGGGGAAGCGGCAAAAGGAGGTCCCGGAGGCACGCACACTGCGCGCAGAGAAGGGCCGGCCGGCTGTGCCGCGGGATTGCCCTGACGGGAAGGAGACAGGGGCTCCAGACTGCTCTGAACGCCACCTCCAATCCCACTACCAACTGAACTGAACCCCAATACCGGACTCATTGGGGGAGAGCATAAACAGTTTGGCAGCAGGCGAAAATCGAGGGCACCTTTCTCTCAGAGGCGCTCGCAACAAATACTGAAGGACCCTGAGTCTCAGGAGTCGCATAGGGCGGGGCTGACGGAAGCCAAGGCTGTAGGCTCCACCCTGAAACCCTGCCCCATCAAGAAAGCTGCCTGCGAAAATGCCTAAACCAAATAGATCATAAACGAAAGAAATGGAGGACAAAAAGCGACTAGATATAGAGTTCAAAACCACACTTATAAGGTTGTTCAAGAATCTCCTAGAAAAGGCCAATAAAATAAACAAGACCTATGAGGATATGAAAAGGGATCAACTAGAAATAATAAGGGATCAACAAGAAATAAAGAATACATTGTCTGAAATAAAAAATATTTTATGGAGTCCTAAAAACAGAATGGAAGATCACAAGAATCAAGTCAAAGATTTGGAACATAAAGAGCCAGAAGACACTCCTCCGCAGACGCAAGAAGGCCAGAGAATCCAGAAAGTTGAAGATAATGTAAGAAACCTCTGGGACAACTTCAAGCGAACCAACATCAGAATTATGGGGGTCCCAGAAGATGAGAGAGAGCAAGATATCGAAAACATACTGAAAGAAATAGTGACAGAAAACTTCCCCCACCTGGTGAAAGAATTAGACTTACAAGTCCAGGAAGCGCACAGAACTCCAAACAAAAGGAATCCAAAGAGGACCACACCAAGACAAATCATAATTAAGATTCCAAGAGCAAAAGACAAAGAGAGAATATTAAAAGAAGCAAGAGCAAAGAAGGTATTGTAGTTACCTATAAAGGAGCACCTATACGATTGTCAGCTGATTTCTCAACAGAAACCATGCAGGCCAGACGGGAATGGCAAGAAATATTCAAGGTGATGAATAGCAAGAACCTATAGCCAAAAATACTCTACCCAGCAAAGCTATCACTCAGAATCGAAGGTCAGATAAAGAGCTTCACTAATAAAAAAAAGCTAATGGAGTTCATCACCACCAAACCAGAATTATATGAATTGCTGAAGGGGGTTCTTTCAGAAGAGAAAGTAAATAAAGATAAAAATTATGAACAACAAATACGTAACTATCAACAAGTAAATCTAAAAACCAAGGAAACTAAAAAAAAAAAAAAATCTGAGGAACAATATTAACTGTTGAATATAATAGAATCAGAGGTATGGAAGGGGAGTGAACTGTTTATTCGTGGGGAAAAGGGGAGAGGGGGATGTGGGAAGAGACTGAACATAAACTGTGCACCTATGGATGAGGACAATGGGGGGTGGGGAAAGGGCAGAGGGTGGGGTGAGAAGGGGGGGGAAAGGAACATTTGTAATAATATGAACAATAAAAATTTATTTTAAAAAAAATTTAGAAACATGTCACAATGACAACAAAATCTTATTGTATTTAAGAACTAACCAAGAATATGCAGATATCTACTGAGAAAACTTTAAGACCAGGGTATTAGAGATAAAAGATAATCTGTTTTTGGATATAGATGTTAATCTGAAAAATGAAAAAAACATGCCTCAGAGGAAATAACTCAAAATTTATATAGGTGACAACTCTCCCCAATGGTCTACAAATTAATTGCAACCTCAATAATAATTCCAAATTAGAGTTCCACAGAGAAAGGTCTACCTTGAGAAGACTGAGTAAAGAAAGGACACTAGCCTTGTCTGTTATTAAGACACAATCTGACCCTAACCAGTTTGGTTCTGTGGATGGAGCGTCGGCCTGCGGACTGAAGGGTCCCCGCTTTAATTCCGGTCAAGGGCATGTACCTTGGTTGCGGACACATCTCCAGTGGGGGGTGTGCAAGAGGTAGCTGATTGATGTTTCTCTCTCATCGATGTTTCTCTCTCATAGATGTTTCTAACTCTCTATCCATCTCCCTTCCTCTCTGTAAAAAATCAATAAAATATATATATTTTAAAAAGACACTCTGAAACCATAGGAATGACATGTATTGTAGCATGGTTCAAGAACAAACAGATAGCCCAATGAAATAAAATAGAAAGCTTATGCCCTAGCTGGCTTGGCGCAATGGATGGAGTGTCAGCCTGAGAACTGAAGGGTCCCAGGTTTGATTTCGGTCAAGGACACATGCCCAGGTTGTGGGCTCGATCCCCAGTGGGGGACTTGCAGGAGGCAGCTGATCCATGATTCTCTCTCATCATGGATGTTTCTATCTCTCTCTCCCTTTTCCTTCCTCTCTGAAATCAATAAAATATATATATATAAAAAATAGAAAGCTTAGAGGAAAATCCATGCATATAGGAGAATTTAAAATACAGGAAAGGTGGCACCGCAATCAGTGTGGAATGAATGACTTATTTAGTAGGTGGCTCACAGTAACATGCTAATGACTTGATACTGCAGGCAAAAGAAGACCCAAATGGCGTAAAGACCTAAATGTGAAGGGCAAAGTCTCAAGTCAACAGGGAAATATATATGTGACTTAGGAATGAGTATTTCTTTTTAAAAATATATGTGTATATATATATTATGGATTTCAGAGAGGAAGGGAAAGGGAGAGAGATGGAAACATCAATGAGAAAGAATCATTGATAAACTATCTCTTGCCACCTCACACTGGGGATTGAATCCAGGCATGTGGATTTGAATCCATTGTATGTGGATATGCTCAACCATTGAGCCACGCCAGCAGGGCTAAGTATTTCTTAAGTGAAACTTTAAAAACATAAACTGTTTTGCCCTAACTGGTTTGTCTCAGTGGATAGAGCGGCAGCATGCAGACTCAAGGGTCCCAGGTTCGATTCCAGTCAAGGGCATGTACCTTGGTTGCGGGCACATCCCCAGTAGGGGGTGTGCAGGAGGCAGCTAATCAATGTTTTTCTCTCATCAATGTTTCTAACTCTCTCTCCCTCTCCTTTCCTCTCCGTAAAAAATCAATCAAAAGTATTTTTTAAAATAATAAAAACAAACTATTTTAATCACATTAAAATGAAGGAATTCTATTCAAAGCATGATTCAATAGACAAAGTTAAAAGACAGAAGACTGGCATGGCCCTGTAGCTAAGTTGGTTGGAGTGTCTTCCAATTGGCCAAGGTTTTGGGTTTGATCTCTGGTCAAGGCACAAGTAAGATTCAACCAACGAATGTATAAATAAGTGGAACAACAAATAGATCTCTCTCTCTCTCTCTCTCTCTCTCTCTCTCTCTCTCTCTCTCTTGTTCTCTCTTTTTCTCTCTCATCAATAAAAGATAAAAAAATAAAAAGACAGAAGACAGTGGAAGAAGATATTTACAATGACTGGAAATGACTAGAACTGATAATGACTCAAAAAACAAAGGATTCCTGCCAATCAACATTGGCAACAGATATATAAGCAGGCAATTTACAGAAAAGGAAAAGCAAAAAGCAAACAAGCATATGAAGAGATGCTCAAGCATATTAGTCATCTGAAAAAAATGCAAATTAGAACCATGGTGAGATACCACTTCATACTATTATAGTAGCAAAAAGTAAAAAGCCAAATAATTTGAATGTTGTCAAGGAGAGAGGCATATAGGATCCCTCAGGCCCTAAGCCATTTTAAGGATCAACGTATCTAAATTTGATAAGATTAAGGATAAGCCCATCCTATGATACAGCAATTCAACCTCCTATCTTAGATTCCAAAGAAATGTTTACAAGGGTCCATACTTCATAGGAGGATGCTAATCATGGCTTTGTTTGTGGCTACAGAGACCATTAGCCAGCAGGTGTCCAACACTTGGGGAGTGAAAAGATGAAATTGGGTGAATGCACTCAGCAGAGTACTGTGCTTCAGTACACAAGGCACCATGAATGAATATTTATTTATTCTTAATTTAGTTTATTCTTTATTTAATTTATTGGGGTTATCTATACTAATAAAAAGGTAATATGCTAATTAGACTGGATGTCCTTTTGGACAAAGCCACAGTGGTGGGGGCTGAAGCAGAGGTGGCTAGGGGCGACCAAGCCAGCAGGGGAGAGCAGTTAGGGGCAATCAGGCCCCCAGGCAGGTGAGCGGTTAGGAGGCAGTGGTCCCAGATTGCCAGGAGTCCTGGGTTGGAGAAGTTGCAGGCCAGGCTGAGGGGACCCGCCCCCCTACTATTGGTCATAAAATTACATAGGTTAAAAATATTCAATTGTGGCCTAGCCAGCACGGCTCAGTGATTGAGCATTGACCTATAAACCAGGAAGTCACAGTTTGATTCCCCATTAGGGTACATGCCTGGGTTATGGGCTCAGTCCAACCTGTAGGAGGCAGCCAATCAATCATTCCTTCTCATCATTGATGTATCTCTCTCTCTCTTCCTTTCTCTTCTTCTCTGAATCAATAAAAATATATATTTTTAAATAACACTCTGGCTATTGTGTCAGAAATAGACTGAGTGGGGCAAGGATAGAAGCATAGACACCTCCTTGGTGGCTGTTTACAGTAAACCTGAAAAAGTGAAAATGGGGGCTCAGACAGAAGTATCAGGAGGCGTCTATGAAGGTGGTAAGAAGAGGCTGGATTCTGGATTTTTTTTTAAGTATATTTTTATTGATTTCAGAGAGGAAAAAAGAAATAGAAATATCAATGATGAGAAAGAATTATTGATTGGCTGTCTCCTGCAGGCCCTGATAAAGCCAGAAACCCGGAGTGGTAATCGAACCACAACCTCCTGCTTAATAGATCATTGCTCAACCACTGAGCCACATTAACCCGGCTGGATTCTGGGCTATTTTTTAAAGGTGGAGCTAATAAGATTTACTGAATAAAAGAATGGGGTGGGTAGGAGCCAGTGAAAGAAAAGGGAGGAATGAAAGAAGATAACAGACCGAGTTGTTGCTCGTGGTAATAAGATATGTCTCTTTGGGTTAGGCAATAAAGAGTCAATAGCTGAAGCCGGTTTGGCTCAGTGGTAGAGCGTTGGTCTGCGGACTGAAAGGTCCCAGGTTCGATTCCAGTCAAGGGCATGTACATTGGCTGAGGGCACATCCCCGGTGTGGGGTGTGCAAGAGGCAGCTGGTCGATGTTTCTCTCTCATCGACGCTTCTAACTCTCTCTCCCTCTCCCTTCCTCTATGTAAAAAATCAATAAAATATATTTAAAAAATAAAAATAAAAAAATAAAGAGTCAATAAAAAGTAAGAAATCACATGTCTTATCTGTAGAGAATTTTTAAGTCATAATAAAAAGGATTAATGCTGCTCTGCTGTTTATTATTATTTGCAGTAGCAATTTTTAATATTATCTAAAAAGATATTATCCCTTCCCACTGCCTGTTCCACCAGCCAACCCCAACCTTGGTTTACAACTTAGAGGACTTGAGGATTTGGAGGCCCGAGTACTGGAAAGTTGTCCTCATTTTTCTTTAAAAATACTTTTTATTGATTTTTTTACAGAGAGGAAGAGAGAGGGATAGAGAGTTAGAAACATCGATGAGAAAGCATCATTGATCAGCTGCCTCCTGCACACCACCCACCAGGGATGTGTCCACAACCAAGGTACATGCCCTTGACCGGAATCGAACCTGGGACCTTCCAGTCCTCAGGCCGACGCTCTATCCACTGAGCCGAACAGGTTTCGGCAGTTGTCCTCATGTTATTGCAGAAGGCTATAGATGAGGAAGTGGGGGGATGGCGAGGGGAGAGATTAGGAGTTCAGTTTCAATTTTAAATTTGAGATGTTGACTCATCATTCTAGCAGATTCATGCATATAGGTGACTAGACAGAGAAGTTAAATCTGGAGCTCAAGGAAGAGGTCTGGGCTAGAAATATAAATTTGGAAGTTGCTTGCATGCAAGTGATATTTAAATGATGCGATTGGATGAGATTAAGAAGGTAGTAAACACAGACAGAGAAGAAAGTAGAACAAACTTAAGCCTCAGAGCATTCCTACAGGAAGAGGTCTGAGAGAAGGGAAGGACCCACAAGATGGCAGGTGGACGATGAGGGATCTGGAAACCAAGAGAAGAAAGTGTATCAAGGAGGAGGCGGGGGCATGGGTGACACACGAACAATGCAAAGTAGCCATGAAATTTAACCACGTTGAGGTCATCGGTGACCTTCACCAGAGCAGTTTCAGTGGAATGCCAGGGACAAAAATCAGATTAGGGGAGGGTTAAAACAGAGTGAGAGGAGAGAAGTTAGAGGTAGTGGACGGACACAACTCTTTGGAGGAGACTGGCTTCGAGGAAGCTGTGACTGGCGGAAAGTTTGTCTTAAGAGGGGAGAAGTAGCCGGATGTGAGCCGGGGAGAATGACCCAGGAGTGAGCACAGGTTGGTGATGCAGGAGGGAGAGGAAGAACCCTGGAGTGATGTCCTTGGCAATGTCATGGCTCAGGAAATGTCTAACGATCCAATACGATCCATTGAACATCACACCCAGGACTTTCGCTGGAACTGCTGAGGGAGTCTGTGTTCTTCCTATGCGCTTTGCTAGGCTGTGAGGAAGAGCCTTCCAGAGAAGAACAGGAAAATGAAGCCAAGGTATGGCGACCTGAGGCTCTGAGGCCGTGGTTCTAGCCATACCCCAAAGCCAGTCTTCCGGAGCCAAGAAATTCTTTCTGCTCTGTTTGTGCTTACGTCAGTTCTCTTTAGTTTTCTATAATTTAGAACTGAAAGAATTTTAGACTATATAGCCTGGATTTTTCATGTTGCTGTTGTTCATGTTTTTAATCTTGGATTCTCTTTTCTTTTCTTCTTTTTTTTGTTTAATATATTTTATTGATTTTTTACAGAGAGGAAGGGAGAGGGATAGAGAGTTAGAAACATCAATCAGCTGCCTCCTGCACATTCCCTACTGGGTATGTGCCCACAACCAAGGCACATGCCCTTGACTGGAATCGAACCTGGGACCCCTGAGTCTGCAGGCCGACGCTCCATCCACTGAGCCAAACCGGTTAGGGCGGATTCTCTTTTTCTTTATCAGTTTTCTTTATCAGTTTTCGGTGATTCTATTTATGCAGCTATAACTTATATGCTAATTATGCTCAAATTTAAATGGTTAGTACAGATGTCTCTCATAGTCACCAAATGCTTATTAGACTCTTCCACATGGATATCCCAAAGATAATGAAAATCCACTTTGCATGGGCCTTTAGTTATCATCTCAGTCCTCCTCCCCAAACCGACTGTGTATCCCCATGTCTGTAAGTGGCATCAAAATTTATCCAGTTGCCAAGAAAAAGTGTACTAGACTTCTCTCTGACTCATCCCATCAGTCCAGAAACCTCAGGTCATTGAACCTCCTTTACCCACATTCTTTCCTCCAACCCACTATTGCGTTTGTGGCAGGTATTAAATGAGCTAACCTATGTAAAGTATTTAGAACGTGGTCCGAAATATTGTAAATCCACCTGCCTGAGTCTTCCTTTCGGCCCAGAGACCAGAGACTATCCTTGGTCCATCTTCAAACCTCCAGTGTCTAGCACCTGGTATGCTTATTGAATGAATGAATGAATGAATGACAAGACAGTATAGGGAGAAAGACTAGAAAAGCAATCCAACAGGTTGTCATTATACCTT
Source organism: Pipistrellus kuhlii (assembly GCF_014108245.1). Taxonomy (NCBI): domain Eukaryota; kingdom Metazoa; phylum Chordata; class Mammalia; order Chiroptera; family Vespertilionidae; genus Pipistrellus; species Pipistrellus kuhlii. Next base: position 177,649,147 of record NW_023425515.1, on the reverse strand, counting down.
TGGATTATGGTCTTGAGGAAAGTAGAAGAAAAGCAACTTCAAAGCTTTTAGAGAGAACAGATAAACCAAGAGGGTGCTGCCATTTCAAAAACCTCAGGCAGGCCTAACCGGTTTGGCTCAATGGATAGAGCATCGGCTGAAAGGTCCCAGGTTCGATTCCGGACAAGGGCATGTACCTTGGTTGTGGGCACATCCCCATTAGGAAGTGTGCAGGAGGCAGCTGATTGATGTTTCTCTCTCATCGATGTTTTTAGCTCTCTATCCCTCTCCCTTCCTCTCTGTAAAAAATCAATAAAACATATTTAAAAACAAAACCTCAGGCAGGAGGAGTAAGCTTGAGTGAAGACCAGGTTGCTTAAAGGGCCCAGTTCTTCAAGTCAAGAAAATGAGAGTAGAGAGGCTCTGTCTGAAGCCCTCTTCTCATCTCTTCCTCAATCTCTCCTGGCAGTAATTGTCATTGGATTGGGGTAAAATAGTGCCTATTATCTGGGCTTGGTGTCCTCTCCCCGGGCATTAATCACCATCTCCATCTGATCACCTGCATAGCAGAGCTTCTGTTTGTTGTAGTGAAGGTTGAACACTATATAACACCACCCTATCTATAAGGGGATGTCATTCAAATAGTAGATATCTTTGCTATTTTAAAAAATATATTTTTTAAATTAATTTCAGAGAGGAAAGGAGAGGGGGAAAGAGATAGAAACATCAATGATGAGAATCATTGATCAGCTGCCTCCTGCACATCCCGCCCTGGGGATCCAGCACAACCCGGGCATGTGCCCTGAGCAGGAATCCAATCCTTACCCCTTGGTTCATAGGTCAATGCTCAACCACTGAGCCACACCAGCCAGGCAATATCTTTGCTATTTAAACAATTTTACAATGTTTTGTTATAATTTTCCTGATTCTATAGTTATTTGTATTGCAACAATGTTTAAGTTTATATATATATATATATTTTTTAAACATATTTTATCGATTTTTTACAGAGAGGAAGGGAAAGAGCTAGAGAGCCAGAAACATCGATGAGAGAGAAACATCGACCAGCCGCCTCTTGCACACCCCCCACCGGGGATGTGCCCGCAACCAATGCACATGCCCTTGACCGGAATCGAACCTGGGACCCTTCAGTCCGCAGACCGACGCTCCACCGCTGAGCCAAACCGGCTTCCGCTGTATAAGTATATATTAAAGCAGCGTTTTTCAACCGCTGTTCCGCGCAGATGTTGCCTGGTGTGCCGTAGGTGCAGACAAGACAAGAATTTTATAATTTTTCACTATTTTGTTTACTTAATATTTCATAATAAAGTAATTATAAAATACTTTCTTTGTGTTTATTTGATTCCTATTCAAGAGAATTACTTTATATATAGTCAATATAGGCACAGAGTTAAATTTTTTAACATTTTCTAATGGTGGTGTGCCTCGTGATTTTTTTCATGAAACAAGTGTGCCTTTGCCCAAAAAAGGTTGAAAAACACTGTATTAAAGTATCTTTTTCTAAGCTCTGGACAGGTAGCTCAGTTGTTTAGAGCATCATCCCTATATGTCAAGGTTGTGGGTTCAATCTCCAGTCAGGCACATATAAAAATTAACCAATGAATGCATAAATAAGTGGAACAACAAACCTCTCTTTCTCTTCCTCTATCTCTAAAAATCAACAAATGAAATAAATAAAAGAATCAATAAACAAAATTTAAAATAATAATAAGAATGTCTTTTTCTAACAAAGTCAATCTACATCATTTCACTTTAACAATAATAAAAAAATCTTGTCACTCTAATATTGTCCAAGATAATTTAAATACACAAAAGGAAAAAAAAGGAAAAAACGTAAACAACAGCTGCTTTTTTTTTTTATTACACTATTGATCAGTAATAATTAAAGGAAAAAAACAAACAAAAACAAGAATCCCATTGGTATTATTGGCCTGGCCAAATGTGACATATTTTAACTTACAATTCACACCATCTGCCGTTTCTGTACAATGAGGTTATTGTTGAGTTTCTAATTAAATTTACTAGTACGTCCATTATGACATAAATTACTGTGTAATAGCCAGCGAGAATCTCCCATTAAAAATCTACAAAAGGCTCCCTCTCCCTCTCAGGGGCATGCTCCCGCCTTTCCCGTCAGCCACGCCTTCTTCTCCACCTGGGTTGCCTTTGCCTTTCTCTCTCCCACGCTCCAAGGACCCTTCTTTTGCTTCTGTAACTTGTTTTCTGAGCTACGCAGCTGAGCTGGCTCACTTCTACTACCTCTGTAACTTTCTAAATAAACTGTCTCTTATAATTAAAAAAAAAATCCACAACGAATTATACAGATATAACTTAAAGATTATTATATAATGATCTGCTAATTATATTATATTATAGCAATTGTTTATGCTCTATCCACTGAGCCAAACTGGTTTCGGCTACTTTAATCTATCTTAAAGGAGATTTTGCCTCATTGTAATGTCTAGACAAAAAAAAAAAAAAAAAATCAAATCAACTCAACACTAGAATGAGAATGAAAGCAAAGATTGGCAGCATTTACTGCATATTTCTTACAAACATAAAAAAAAAGTGACATGTACACCAACCACACTGAAATCTAATTCCAAAAATATATCCATGTGAAAATGAGAAAAAATGCTGGGTGCTCTTTTGAACATCTGATACTTATGATTTAGTTTTTGGTGAGGGACTAGCTAAGCTCATCCAAGAAAGTTAATGAGTATGATAATGGAAAATGTTTTTTATTTGGCAGGAATCCTAGCAAAATTTGATACCATTATTTTAGAACATTTATGCAACATATAAATACTGACCCCAAATAATATTACACATTGTTTAGGGAATAAAAGACAACATTAAATAATTGAAATTATAGATACAATGAATAAGATCCTGTTAAGTAAGAAAGGTTAGACATTACTGAGTTATTTTAAATACAACGCCAGGAGTAAGCTATGTTGAAGACATAGCAATTCTTTTAGATTTGTTGATTTCCAAAATGCAAATATATCTATATGTGAACATCTTGGGGCAATTTGTTTAGCAGATGACTCGACTAGGGAAGGATTTTACATTCTCAGTAGACTACTTACAGAAACTAAATCTAGACAAAAATAACCCAAGGGGCCAGAAATATGACAACGCAACAAAAATGCCTGGGAAACTATAATGAGTTGTAACAAAAGATCTTTGAAAAATAATTCTGGGGAAATCTTTCTTCTTTGTTTTTTGTATTCTTTCAACTTGATAGTGAACTTCATTGTAAAAAGGTTTTTTTAGATCAGTGAATTTAAAATATGGTCCAGGAACTATAGAACAAAATTTCAGTCAATTTTATCGTTGTTGTTAATCCTCACCACAGGATATTTTCCCCATTAATTTTGAGAGAGAGTGGAAGGAAGGAGGAGAGACACAGAGAGAGAAACATCCATGTGAGAGAGACACTTTGATTGGTTACCTGCTGCACCCGCCCTAACAGGGGAGGGAATCAAGCCTGCAACCACGCTGCATGCCCTTGACCAGAATTGAATCCATAACCCTCAGTCCAAGGACTGACACTCTAACCACTGAGAAAACTATCCAGGGCTTGAGCATATATTTTTAAATACAAATTTTCAAATGAGAAAGTCAAGTGGATGAAATGTCACTAAAAACCCAAAAGGCAGAGGCAAGGCCCTTTTCAGGAACTCTTAATTATATTAATAAAAAAACCTGATTCTACAATGCCAACTACACAGGCAAATTTCAGCTTTTATTTTTATTTATTTATTTATTTATTTATTTTTTATTTATTTATTTTTTTTTATTTTTTTTTTTCACGTCAGACGGGTCATGTGCCAAAGGCGTAACAAGGTTAATGGGCGGCACACCTCACACAGCCGCGTGAACACCCAATCATCACGCTTATGAACTCCGAAAGGATCAACAAATTTCAGCTTTTAAATGTATTTGCTCATTGCTGAAACCGGTTTGGCTCAGTGGTAGAGCATCGGTCTGCGGACTGAAACAGGTCCCGGGTTCGATTCCGGTCAAGGGCATGTACCTTGGTTGCAGGCACATCCCCGGTAGGGGGTGTGCAAGAGGCAGCTGGTCGATGTTTCTCTCTCATCGAAGTTTCTAGCTCTCTATCTCTCTCCCTTCCTCTCTGTAAAATATCAATAAAATATATTTTTAATAAATAAATAAATAAATAAATGTATTTGCTCATCATTAATATGAAATGGTATTTAGGTAAGATCTTGTAAGTAAATCATATAGGAACCAAATTTAATATATGTAATGCCCTTGAAGACAGTGACAACCTAAAGGTGTCCTTTGTTTTAAAAAGGAAGCAAGATTTATGAAAAATAGGTTATTGATGCCTAATGACATTTCAACATTGCTGCTATTGCTCATGAAGACAATTCTAAAAAAAAGGAGGAAGAATCATTCTTTTGTGATTTCTAAAACCCCAAACTAAATTTCAAAATTACTTTATTTTGCTATCCTAGACCCACTAATAACATCTTTAAAAGATTTATGATATTGAAAGAATATGGCCTTTTTAAAGTGTTCTAATCCAGATAATAAATCTAATTTGAAGAATTATAAAAAATATGGTATACTACAATTCTGTAAAAATTTATGATTGAGCCCTAGCTGGTTTGGCCCAGTGGATAGAGCGTTAGCCTGTGGACTGAAGGGTCCCAGGTTCCATTCCAGTCAAGGGCACATGTCTAGGTCGCAGGCTCTACCCCAGGAGGGGGCATGCAGGAGGCCACGGATCAATGATTCTCTCTCATCATTGATTTTCTATTTCTCTCTCCCTCTACCTTGTCTCTGAAATAAATAAAAACATATTTTAAAAAATTTATGACAAATTTGAGATGAGATGTTGCTGGCATGCAAATGGTATTAAAATCATGCGATTGGATGAGATTTGGAAGAGTTAACATAAATAGAGAAGAAAATAGAACAAACTTAATTAAGCCTTGGAGCATTCCTATATAGAAGGAAGTGATTTTGATGGGACATTAATGTATTAAGACTCTCAAATCTTGGCTGAATGAGACTTCAGGTGGTGCATACAATGCAATATATAGATGATGTATCGTAGAAATTGTATACTTGAAACCTATATAATCTTAACTCCAATAAATTTAATTAAAAAAAAAAGACTCCCAAATCTTGTGATTTTTCTAAAATCAAATAGTGAGTATGAGTCCCACACTGCTCTCTCCCCTGAGAATTTTAATCTTGAGTGAATATGCATAGTAATGCTGAACCGATTGCTATGGGTGTCGGCTTATAGAGTAGGGCTTCAGGTGTGAGCTCAGGAGTCATACCGCTGATTATAGATTTGAATTTCAGCTCCACCACTCACTAAACTGTGTGACTTTGGGCAAGTCACCTAACTGGGCCTGGGTGCCTTCACTTGTGCAATGGGTGTCAGAATGACAGGTCACACTTACTAAGGCCTCATTACTTGAGGATTAAATAGGCTCATTCCTGTGAAGGGCTCAGAGCAAAGCTTGGCCCAGGGAGGGATCCCATAAAGAAAGCTGTCCTTAGTCCTAGAGAGCTAGCACACAAATTCCTGTGGCCATGACCCCTCTTCCTCTCCCCTCGGCCTGGTTATTTGTCCTTCAGCTCTCTTTAAGAGAGACTTTTGCTCAGCTGGTGTGACTCAGTGATTGAACATCGACCTGTGCACGAATTTTGTGTACCAGACCTCTAGAGTGTGTGTGTGTGTGTGTGTGTGTGTGTGTGTGTGTATAAAATGATTTTTAGAAAGAGAAAAGGAGAGAGAGAGAAACCCTAATCCTAATCACTGACCAGGGATTGGATCTACAACCTGGGTATGTGCCTGGACAGGGAATTGAACCCACCACCTTTCGGTGTACAGGACTACACTCCAATCAACTGAGCTACACAGGCCAGGGCATTGTCTTTACTTTTCCCTCCTCCCCAGCAAGCTGACAGCTTTTGGAAGGCCCTGGACTGTGGCTCCGCACCTCAGAGGCCCCAGAACCTGGCAGGGTGGGACCAGTTCATGTCTTTTTTTAAAAAATATATATATTTTATTGATTTTTTACAGAGAGGAAGGGAGAGAGAGAGAGAGAGCTAGAAACATTGATGAGAGAGAAACATCGACCAGCTGCCTCCTGCACACCCCCCACCGAGGATGTGCCCGCAACCAACGTACATGCCCCTGACTGGAATCGAACCTGGGACCTTTCAGTCCACAGACCGACGCTCTACCACTGAGCCAAACCGGTTTTGGCAGGGACCAGTTCATGTCTAACAAGTGGGAGAATAAGTGCATTTTAAAGGAACGGAAAGAAAAGGGGGTCTTTCCACTGAGTCAAGGAGCCCAGATGAAATCTGGTCAACTTCTTGTTCCCTTTAGCAGAGCCACAAACTGACACTGGTCATGGCTCAGTCCTGAGCTCCAGCCACTGGGGTGAACCCTCCCAGACTTGACATTAACTCCAAGGCTCTCTCGACCCGGAGGGAGGGAGGGAGGGAGGGAGGGAGGGAGGGGTAGAAAGGGGAGCTTTTTTACACAAGTGCGCAGTGACAATGACAGGTGGGCTGTCTACCCAGCCCGAGGGGTAAATAAACAGCACAGGTGCCCTGTAAGCGAAGGAGAAGAAGCAGGCTGTTCACAACAAGGCTGGCTGGCTCCTGGCGTGCTGAGTAGCTACATTTTCATTCTGTTTTTTTCCAGTTCATGCTGTTTAGAGCATGCATTACCTTTTGAAGCAAAAGCAAAACCTGAATAAAATATCGCTTTCAGAGACCGGTTTGGCTCAGTGGTAGAGCGTCGGTCTGTGGACTGAAAGGTCCCGGGTTCGATTCTGGACAAGGGCATGTACCTTGGTTGTGGGCACATCCCCAGTAGAGGGTGTGCAAAAGGCAGCTGATCAATGTTTCTCTCTCATCAATGTTTCTAACTCTCTATCCCTCTCTCTTCCTCTCTGTAAAAAATCAATAAAATCAGCCGAGACCGGTTTGGCTCAATGGATAGAGTGTCGGCTTGGGAACTGAAGGGACCCGGGTTCGATTCCGGTCAAGGGGGGTGTGCAAGAGGCAGCTGATCGATGACTCTCTCTCATCAATGTTTCTAGCTCTCTATCTCTCTCCCTTCCTCTCTGTACAAAATCAATAAAATATATTTTTAAAAAAATCAATAAAATCAATAGTAAAATAAATAAATAAAACACATAAAAAAAACCACATTGCTTTCAAAGCCGTCTTTTTTATTTTTTGATCCTCGCTGGAGGATATATTTTCACTAGAGGCCTGGTGCACAGATTTGTGCACTGGCAGGGGTGGGGTGGGGCGTTCCCTCAGCCCAGCCTGTGCCCTCTCTCAGTCCGGATGCCTTGGGGGATGTCTACCTGAAGTGGAGGTGGGAGAAGCTCCTGCTGTCAACGCTGTGCTCATCAGCCATGAGCCTGGCTTCTGGCTGAGTGGCGCTCCTTCTGTGAGAGTGCACTGACCTCCTGTGTTGAGCATCTGCCCCTTGGTGGTCAGTGGGTGTCATAGCGACTGGTCATTCTACCATTGGGTCAATTTGCATGTTAGGGTTTTATTATTTAGGATTGAATTTTTACAGAAAGCGAAAGAGAGAAAGATGAGACATGGATCAATTGCTTCCCCAAAGTCCATCCACCAGGGATCAACCAGAAACCTGAGTATGTGCCCTGACTGGGAATTGAACCCTTAACCCAACCAACCGAGTCACACCAAAAAGAACTGTGGCTGATTATTCTTTATTTTCAATGGAGTAGATGCCAGACTCCTTCCCCCAGATTCTGCACACATACAAACCCCAAACCCCAGGAATTAAATCATTATCATTATCATTATACAAAATTACAAGGAAGAAGAAGAGGTGGTGGGGGAGGAGCCAGGTCCTGGAAAGGTCCGGGTGTGAAAAGGCCTTTGGGTAAAAACAGGAGCAGATCCAGTTTAACCAGATGGCCCGCAGCCTCTTACCTCACTGCAGGCCTTACCCCCAGGCTCCAGAGCTCCCGCACACCTGGTGAGGGGGTGGGCAGAGGAGGCGTGGAGGAGTGAGGGGGTGGGGCAGCACGTGTAGGGGCAGCACAAAGAATGTCTTGGACTTTGCCACATTCCCTCTGCGACGGCACTTAAAAAGAAGAAAAAGAAATGAATTTCCATCTGCTCTTTTGCTATAAGCATCTAATAACATGTTTCTGAGGCAAAAACAATGACAACATTTTAAAAACACGATTTTCAAAGCAGTTTTTCGAAAGGAGCTCTCCTTCGCTTCTTTGCCTCTGGGCCAGGCCATCCTGCAGGGCCGGTTGGTGGGTGGAGAGGCTGGCCAGGCCCTGACCTGCGGGGTCCCGGCCATGCCCGCCTCCCCTTGCTGCCATCTTAGCAGAAAGAGCCGCATGCAGATCCTCAGGCCCAGATGGGAATGAGTCCCCCACAAAAACGCACGACCCCGAGACCCTCCTAGGTCTTGCACAAGTGAATTTTACAACCGGCACAAAAACTCTGAGGATGTTGGAGTGTGGAGGATCCACTTCCGGTTTTCCTAAGACTGTCTTCTGCTTAATTAAGGAAACCACTGAGGTGCTCACAGCTGAAGAAACGCAGGAAGGACCAGGAAGGGAACTTCTCCCAGCTCCACCTCCCAGGTTGCCCCAGCATCCAAGCCAAGGGTGGACTCCCAAAATAGGGCTGGGGGTTGGGAGTGGGAGGGCAGGGGGGGAGGTGTCAGGCTTTGAGCGCTCAGGCTCTGGAGCCAGGCCAATGGACCTGGGCTTGGGTCCCTGGGGCCTACCTTCGTTTCCTCGTTTATAAAACTGAGCCAGGGCGGTTGTGTGGGGCCCACCTGCGTGTGGTGCTCCCGCGGCCGGCCGTCCTGGCCAGTTTTTCAATAAATCCTTTTTTAAATAATAATAATAATAAATAATAAAAATAAATAAAACTGATCCAGGCACTGCCCTACAGGCCTGATGCATATTAGTTCATTTCATCCTGCCCACCACCCTAGGAGGGAGTTGCTATGATTATCATTTTACAGAGAAAAAGGTTAAGGAAGTTACTCAAGTCACACAGCTAAGTGCATGGCAGAGTGAGAGTCTCTGGTCCGGTAGCTCAGTTGGTTAGAGCATTGTCCTGATGGGCCAAGGTTGTGGGTTTGATCCCAGGTGAGGGTACATACAAGAAACATACCAGAAGCAATCAATGAATGCATAAGTAAGTGGAATAGCAAGTGGATGCATCTCTCCCTCTCTTTTTCTCTCTTGCCCTCTCCCACTAAGTCAATCAATCAATCAATCAATCAAATCGCAGAGTTGGGATTTGAACTCAAGCAGTTTGCTGCCACTAAGTTCTAGGGCCCCTCACTGCACAAACATGGTAAAGTCCTTCCTAATGAGCTTTAAAAAAAAGTAAAAAAAAAAATAATAATGGAGCCAGCCAGTATTATTAAAAAAATGATAGCGGCTTAGTAGTTGAGCATCAATCTATGAACCACTAGGTCACAGTTCCATGTGAGCCTGATCCCCAGTTTGGGGCATGCAGGAGGCAGCAGATGAGTGATTCTCTCTCATCATTGATGTTTCTATCTCTCTCTCCCTGTCCCTTTCTCTTTAAAACCAATAAAAATATTTTTTTAAAATAATAACAGTGGATTTAAAAGTAAGAAGAAGAATAGAAAAAACAAAGGAGAGAATGGAGAAGAGAAAAATCAAACAAAAAACAGAAAGCAGACCTTGGTGATATAGGCAGCTGCTAAAATTTCCTCTTTAGTGCTTTTATTTTAAAACTAGAGGCCTGGTGCATGAAAATTCATGCACTCAGGCGGGTCCCTCAGCCCTGGCCTGCACTCTCTCGCAGTCCAGGACCTTTCAGGAGATGTCCATCTGCTGGCCTAGGCCCACTCCCCAGGGGATCAGGCCTAATCTGTCAGTTAGACATTCCTCTGGCAGCCTGGAGCCCTCAGGGGATGTCCAACTGACAGCTTAGGCCTGCTCCCTGGGGTGGAGTGGACCTAAGCTGCAGTTTGACATCCTTAGCACTGCTGAAGAGGTGGGAGAGACTCCCGCCACCACCGCTGGGCTCACAGCCTTCAGCCCAACTATGGCAGAGCAGAGCTCCCCCTATGGGAGAGCACTGACCACCAGGGGGCAACTCCTGCATTGAGCGTATGCCCCTGGTGGTCAGTGCGTATCATAGCAACCAGTTGTTTCCCAGTTAGGGTCAATTTGCATATTACCCTTTTATTATATAGGATAACATTTATGCTTTTTAAATTCTTTTTTAAAGTTATAATTCTAATATGTGCTCATAAATATTTCAAACAAAATTTTAAAAACTCACCATTGCCTGGCACCTGTGGCTCAATGATGGAGCAACAATGTATGAACCAGGAGGTCATGGTTTGATTCCCAGTCAGGGCACATGCCCAGGGTGTGGGCTCTATCCCCAGGGAAGGGCATCCATGATTCTCTCTCATCATGGATGTTTCGCCTCTCTCTTCCTCTCCTTCCTCTCTCTCTAAAATCAATAAAAGATATATTAAAAATAAAGTCACCATCATTATAAAAAAAAACAGTATGGAGATTCCTCAAAAAAATTAAAAAAATAGTACTTCCAGATGATCCAGCAATCCCACTTCTGGGTACTTATCCAGAGGAAATGAAAACAAGACCTCAGAGATATTTGCACTCCCATGTTCTATGGAGCATCATTCTCAATAGCCAAGATATGGAAACAGCCCAAGTGACCGCTGACAGATGAATGGATGTTCTTCAGCTATGAGTAAGAAGGAATTCTGCCATTTGTGACAATATGGATGACTCTGGAGGACATTATGCTATATGCTAAATGAAATAAGCCAGACAGAGAAAGACAAATATTATAGCAGGATCTCACTTCTAGGGGGAGATTTTAATTGAATTAAGTTTAGAGGTCTAATGTATTGGCATAATGACTGACTATACTTAATAATAATACTGTATTGATCACTAAAATACGCTAAGAGCCCTGGAATGTTTGCTCAGTGGTTAGAGCATCAGCTCAAGGACCAAGGGGTTGAAGGTTCACCTCTCAGTCAAGGGCGAGTACCTGGGTTGCAGATTCCCTGCCCTGGTTGGGGGTGTGCAGGGAGGCAACCTATCAATGTGTCTCTCTCACATGGATGTTTTTCTCTCTCTCCCCCTTCTTCCCTCCCTTCCACTCTCTCTAAAAATCAATGGGGAAAAAATATATCCTTGGGTGAGTGTATATATATATATATATATATATATATATATATATGTTAAGGGAATAGATTTCAGGTACACGCATCACACACAAAAAGAGTGGTAACTACATGAGGAGATTATGTTAACTGGCTTGACTATAATAATTACTTCACAATGAATATGTATATCAAATCATCATATTGTACAAAAATACATAATTTTTATTTAAACATATATAGATAAGTGTATTCTTTCATTGGATTTTTCATCACTTTGCACAGCAGGGGTTCTAAATATCTTTTTATGTTCCTCAGCCATTTCTTTTGTATGTGTGTTTTAGTTTTTCATTTATTAGTCACACGCTTTCTGGAACAGACTGTTTCTTAAACAAACTAAATATAAAACATCCATTCAAAACACTTTTGAAATCCAAATAATTTTTTTTTTTTTTTGGTAAATAATGATTTACAAATGAAGTCATTCCTTTCCCCTTAACATTTTGACAGGTTATTAATTAATTTTTTATTGTTTAAAGTATTACATATAGTATTACATATGTCTCCTTTTCCCCCTATTAACTACCCCACTCCTCAGCCATTTCTCTTGTGAATTGCCTATTTATTTTATTATTTAAAAAATATTTTTATTGACTTTTTACAGAGAGGAAGAGAGAGGGATAGAGAGTCAGAAACATCGATGAGAGAGAATCATCGATCAGCTGCCTCTTGCACATGCCCTACTGGGGTTGTGCCTGCAACCAAGGTACATGCCCTTGACTGGAATCAAACCTGGGACCTTTCAGTCTGAAGGACGACGCTTTATCCACTGAGCAAAACCAGTTTCGGCTATTTCTTTATTTTTTATTGTCATTTGTTTTTAGGTGAGCTGTCCTTATACTGTGTATATCACATGTATTTTATAAATAGTTACTCCCAATATGTCATTTTTTAAAAAACAGATATATTTTTATTGATTTTAGTGAGGAAGGGAGAGGAGAGGAGAGAGAGAGAGAGAGAGAAACATCAATGATGAGAGAGACTCATTGATTGGTTGCCTTCTGCATGCCCCCTTACCGAGGATCGAGCCCACAAACCAGGCATGTGCCCTTGACCAGAACCAAACTCGGGACCCTTCAGTCTGTAGGCCAATGCTCTATGCACTGAGCCAGACCAGCTAGGGCCCAATATGTCATTTTTAAAACTTAGTTTTGGACGCTTGCAATATATACGTTTAATTTTCCCCCCTCATTACACGAGTCAATCTTGTACATCATGGCTCTGGTTTGGTGTTTGTTAGGAACACTTTCCTGAGCCCACATTAGAAACGTGTTCAGGTGTTTTCTTCCTGAATTTTGGTGACTTTAGGTTTAACATTTAAATCTGTAAGGGAGCTCCACTCTGCCTGGGCCACAGTCCAGCCTCTCTGAGAGTTGTTCCTCCCAAGCACAGTGACTCGCTGGGGCTTAAATATTATGGCCTGACTTTCCTGCTAGAGAGGTTGTCACACAGTGAGCCATCCTCAAACAAAGAGCTCTTTTCCTTCTAATCCTGCAAAAAAATCAGCTCGATGTGGGAAACTACCTTCCCCGTCTGCCCTCCGGCAAGCCCCACTAATCCACAAAATCTGCTCTTTGTTCTGGGTATCTGCTTCCCTCTGGGTCTCCATCACCTTCACCTGACAATTAGAGGCTCGCACTCCCCTACTGGCCCTGCCACCTGCACACGGCACTTCATCCCCCTCACCCAGTGAGTCACACTGGAACTTCTGCAGGGCTCACAGCCCAGGTACTCATTCCATAGCTAGAGCCTGCCAGACAGGAGGTGCTCCCTACATGTTTGTTGACTAAATACAGTATATGAACAAACAAGTAAATTGAGTGCTTACTCTATGCACTCTTAGACTATTCATCTCTACATACTTTCCTACCTACAAAGTAATTTATTATAAAATACTAGAGGCCCAGTGCTCGAAATCACGCGAGACCCAGGCCTGCCGTGCTGCTGGGACCCCAGACCCATCACCGGGAGCCACAAGCCCCACCACGCCCTGTGAGCTGTGAATCCCCACCCTGCTGCTGCAAGCAGCTCGTGGGCTGGGGGGTAGGGACCCTGAGGTGCTCCATGCACCTCCTAGTGACCAGTTGTTTTGTCGTTCCAGCCACTGGCCTTTCATAATATAGATTCTCAATGATAGGAGTCTATAAAACGTACCTGTCCCCCATAATCCTGTCCCTATGGTAACCACTGAGAACAGCTTGACATACACATATTATTTTGGCCCTAGCTGGTTTGGCTCAGTGGGTAGAGTGTCAGCCTGAGGACCGGTCAAGGGCACGTACCTCGGTTACAGGCTCCTCCCCGACGTGGGCCCTGATCAGGGCACATGCAGGAGGTAACCAATCCATGTTTCTCTCACATGGATATTTCTCCCTGTCTTTCCTTTCCTCTTCCATTCTCTCTAAAAAATCTATGGAAACATATCCTCGGTAAGGATTTAAAAAGCAAACAAATACTATTTTCCATTCTTCCAACAGCTGTTAAGATAGGTATTGTTATCCTATTTTTCAGTTAAGGGAAGTAAGACCCAGAAAGGTGCAGCCGCTTGATCAGGGTCATAGAGCTGGTAAGTGGTTGAGTCAGGATTGACAGGAGTAGTCTTCGCTCCTGTCACTAAGACTTACTGTTACACCCACAGATGAGTACGTGAAAGGTCCTGAAGTCTTTTTGTGGAATTAAATGGGAGCAGCCAGCAATGCCCGAACTGAGAGGAATATTGGAAATAGGAGGATCCCCTGATGGTGTCTCTTGGTTCTCCAAGGCTCTAACATTCGGGGATTTGATGCATAACCCAGGATCACACGTGGTGTTCCATACAGGGTCAGGCCCTGGATAACGTGTTCACCCGCAGAGGAGGTCACAGACCTGGACGGAGCCTGAAGGACATTGTGATGGGGGATGCACCCTAGACAAAGTTCAGGAGACTGGAGCCCTAATCCTGGCTGTGCCATATACCTGCTGTGTGAATTTGGGCAAATCACCTCAGCTCTCTGAGTGTTCACTTTGGGTTTGTAGAATAGAGAGATGATAAAACCTGCTCTCACCGAGTCACCGCAGTCATGGGGAGGTAATGGGCATGAAACTGGAAGTGTTGGGGGACCTCTTGCTCCCTAAGTCTCTTGTGCTTTCCTCTCGCTTTGTACTTAGTACTCCGCATTGGAAATACCTTTTTACGAGTCTGGCATCACTGAGCAGAGAAAGGGAAGAAATCATACAATACATATAAGTGTATATATGGTAAGTGCCAAGTCCTCCTTGTGCATTAGGCTTGTTGGACAACACGGAGTTAAGCTTACAAACTCCAGAAACAACTGCCTGGGTTCAAATTTCTAGCTCCACCAATTCAAATTGTGGGAATTGGGGCAACTTACTTAACCTTCCTAGGATTCAGTTTCCTCATCTAAAGCAAGGATAAGGACAGCACACACTTCATCCTATTTATAATAAGATTAATTGAGCCATTTATGACACTTAATGGGTTTGGGACAGGGGTCAGCCAATTTCATCCCACAGGCCAAATCTGGCCTGCTGTGGATTTTTATGCAGCTCATTAGCTGAAAACAGTGTTCACATTTATAATCCCATTAAAAAACTGAGTGGAAATTTCCTTTCTCTTACGTTATATAAGTACCTACACGATAGCTTCCATTTTGGCTCTTTGCCTATAAATCTTAAAATCTTTACTGTCTGGCCCTTCACAGAAAAAGTTTGCCAACCCCAGGTTTCGTATAATTTCTTACCCCTAGGAAGAGCCCAGGGACTGTTAACTATTTATTGAAATGGTACGAGATATGTATTTTTGTCTGTATTTTTAAAGATGGTAAGATTAAAGTTGAGAGACGGTTAGTGACCATGGTCACACTTATAATTCTGGCAGCATTGATCAGGAATGAGTCTGTGAGGGTGCCAGGGCCCACCTACACAGATGAGTCCTCGGTCCTCACCAGTCCACCGCTCAGGTGCCTGGTCCGGGAGAGGCCTAGAGGAATCCTGCCCTCAGCACAGGAGGTGAGGCACCAGTTCCCTTCACTGTGGATCGCTCCATGGAATCCTCCATCTGAGGTTTTCAGCAGCCCAGCCTCATCCACCCAGCATACCTTCATAAAACAAGTGTTTATGGAGACGCTCTGGGCTTCACTGTTTCCCTGCTCAGTCTGAGGGTGGGACCGCCAGGCAGCGGATGGGCTCCTGCCCAGGGCCTCACTGCTGCAGCTCAGAAAGCCTTGCCAGAGGATGAGTGGGGGAGGAGGCCCAGAACGGCTGCAAGGACAAGAGACATGGCTGAGTGCTGACCCCGGATCAGAGGGAGCCCATGAAGGAAGGCTCCCTCGGTGAACTGGGCATCGTAAATTTGTATGGATTAAAAGCTCAGGGTTTGGAATCCCCGCTCCAGCCACTATTTATGTGGCCTTGAGCCAGCCACTTCCTCTTCCTGTCTAGAGAGGCAGAAGTGACCTTAACAACCACCCAGGCACAGGCCTTCATTTTGCAGTTAAGAAACTGCTATGGGCTAAATTGTGTCCTCCTAAAATTCATATGTTGAAAATATAACCCCCAGTACCTCAGAATGTGACCTTCTTTACAGAGGTAATCATAAAATGAGATCATTAGGAAAATTTGGAGACAGGTGTGCAAATAGGAGAGCACCATAGGAAATGAAGAAAAGATTGGGGTGTGGACTCCATAAGCCAAGTATCATTAAAGATGGCCTGCAAACCACCAGGAGCCAGGGAGGAGGCACAGACAAACTCCTTCCTAGTAGCCCTAAGAAGGAACCAACCCTATTTGACACCGTAATCTCAGACTTCTGGTTTCCAAAACTCTTAGATGATGCATTTGTGTTATTTAAAACAACTGCTTTGTGGTATTTTGTTATGGCAGCGCTAGCAAACAGTTACAAAAATTGAGTCCAGGAGACCTGAATTCTTGCCCCAATTAGATTTAGCTTTGTAACAACCCTTAATCTTGTCTTTAAAAAAATTATAAGAGAGAAAGCAGGATATCGGCATAAACACCTAAACTGCTGCCTCACACAACAATTTCAAAACTACAACTAAAAGACAAAACGGACACCATCCAGAACCACAGGAAGGCTGGCTGAGTGGAAATTCTAGAACTAGAAGGAAAGAGAAAAGCACACTGTGACCCAGAGGAACTGCAGAAAGCAGAGGTATGGAGGCGGGTGCGCTCCAGGAGAGTTGGCAACTGAGTGGCTAGCTTTCTCAATCGGGAAGGAGACAAAAGCTCCTGACGGCTCTGAACTCCAGTTCTGGGTGATAATCTGGAGACCCAGACCCATTTGGAGAGAAACGGGACTGTCTGGCAGTGGGCAAAACTCAAGGGCAGCTTTCTCTCAGAGATGCTTGCAGCGATTACCGTGGGACACTGAAACCAAGGGGCTTCTTAGGGCAGGGCTGACAGGAAGCCATTGCTGTTTGCTTTGCCCTGGGACTTCGCCCCATCCAAGCTGAACACAGAGGCTTTTGCAAGTCTTGTCTCATAAGGGTGTCCCCAGCACGGAAGTTCTCCCAGTGTAGACACAGCTGATTCTCACAGCCAATTGGCCTGGGGGTCAATTCCTCCCAGTGATACCAACAACAATCAATGCTTAACTACAACAAGACTGTGCACACATCCCACAAAGGGGTGCACCAAGAGTGTCCACCTCAGGTAACTGGGGAGGCTGAGCCACTGGGCTCTATAGGACACCTAGCACACAAAGCCACTCTATCAACTCAGGGAAGCAGCCAAAATGCGGAGTCAAAGAAACAGGTCACAAATGAAAAAAATGGGGGAAAGCAAACTACTGAATATAGAGTTCCAAAACCACGATTATAAGGTTTTGCAAGAATTTTCTAGAAAAGGCCAATCAATTTAGTGAGTCACTCGAGGATATGAAAAAGGACCAACTAGAAATTAAGCATACACTGACTGAAATAAAAAACATTATGTAGAGATCCAACAGCAGCCTAGAGGACAGCAAGAATCAAGTCAAAGATCTGAAATATGAAGAAGCAAAAAACACCCAACTGGAAAAGCAAAAAGAATCCAAAAATATGAAGATAGTGTAAGAAGCCTCTGGGACAACTTCAAGTGTACCAACATCCGAATTATGGGAGTGCCAGAAAAAGAGAGCGAGCAAGATACTGAAAACCTATTTGAAGAAATAATGACAG
The DNA here is from genome assembly GCF_014108245.1 of Pipistrellus kuhlii. Lineage (NCBI taxonomy): Eukaryota > Metazoa > Chordata > Mammalia > Chiroptera > Vespertilionidae > Pipistrellus > Pipistrellus kuhlii. The sequence goes on along the minus strand of NW_023425515.1, from coordinate 177,631,705 downwards.
AAAACTTCCCCCACCTGGTGAAAGAAATAGACTGATAGCCCCGAGGGGTCATGGTTCCTATTCAAACCAGAACCTGTTTCAAAAGCACAGAAAACCCCAAACAAAAGGAATCCAGAGAGGACCACACCAAGACACATCATGAGTAAAATGCCAAGAGCAAAAGACAAAGAGAGAATATTAAAAGCAGCAAGAGAAAAATAGGGAGCACCTATATGATTGTCAGCTGATTTCTCAACAGAAACTATGCAGGCAGGAAGGGAGTGGCAAGAAATATTCAAAGTGATGAATAGCAAGAACTCTAAAGCTATCATTGAGAATTGAAGGTCAGATAAAGAGCTTCACAGATAAGAAAAAGCTAAAGGAGTTCATCACCCCCAAACCAGTGTCATATGAAATGCTAAAATGTATTCTTTAAGAAGAGGAGAAAGAAGAAAAAGGTAAAGATAAAAATTATGAATAACAAATACATGTCTATCAACAAGTGAGTCTAAAACTCAAGTGAATAAAAAATCTGATGAACAGAATAATCTGGTGAATATAATAGAATCAGGGACATAGAAAGGGAATGACTGACAGTTCTGGGAGGGAAAGGGATGTGTGGGGTGTGGGAAGAGACTGGATAAAAAAACACAGTAATTGGAGAACCTCCAGATAGGAGCAACTCCAGGCTTGTGAACTCTGCTGTTTCACGAGACCCCATCTTCAGAAGGGCCCCAGGCTTGGTTCAGTGCTCTGCTGTTGCCCCTTTGAAATTCTTAATAATTTCGTCTTTGAACTTGTGTTTTGTATAAGAAATCTGAGAGGATGATGGAGCCTGTGCATGAGCAGAGTAGATAAGCACCATGTGACGGCCATTCCTTGCTACCCTCATTTGCAAATACATACAGTATTCAGGAGACTGTGAGCACAGAATTCTAGTGGACTCACTGCAAGAGAAAGAAAGTGAGCCACATCTACGCCTGGGTAAGTGTGAGCTCTGATAGTCCCTAGGGGTCATGGTTCCTATTCAATCCAGAACCTGTTTCAAAAGCAGGAAGAGGACAGTGGCATTCTCAGAGTCTGGGGAACCTGCTCCCATCACTTCTTACTCATGTTACTTTCCTGTATTAACCGAACACTGGTCTGAGATAGGGCAACTCAAAATTCACCTCATTCCTTATTCATCCGTAATTATTTCATATGGTGAATTATTAGCAGCGGTGGTTATTAAGATTAACATTATTATATGTAGTAGTAACTCTTGTTTTATTTCTTTCGTTATTCATCAGTAAACCATGCTGATAGAATGTGTGCATAACAGAAGTGAAATAAAAGCAGCTGAGTCTGGTACAGCATTACCATTGTTCTGGTGAACATGTATGGTTGTATGTATGTTTGGCCAAGCTATGGAACACAAATTGTGTAAATTGGGTGATTCTGCCCAAGAGTTAAATGCTCTTATAGTTGGATTTGAAACCAGAATTTTATTTAGAATATATAACATTAAGAACAAAGTTATTATGTTTGAAAGGACTGAGAAAACTTCAGAGCCAAGAATGTAAGACAAAGTGAGAGAGGTGTAGGGAGCTGGCCGGTAAAGTGTCTTTTTTCCTTTTTTTTTTTAATATTTTTATTGATTTTTTACAGATAGGAAGAGAGAGGGATAAAGAGTTAGAAACATCGAAAAGAGAGAATCATAGAAACATTGAAAAGAGAGAATCATCGATTAGCTGCCTCTTGTACACTCCCTACTGCGGATGTGTCCGCAACTAAGGTTCATGCCCTTGACCGGAATTGAACCTGGGACCTTTTAGTCTGAAGGCCGATGCTCTATCCACTGAGCCAAACCGGTTTCGGCGGGTAAAGTGTCTTAATAGTCCTGGCTGTTAAGTAGCTCGGTGGCTTAAAGAGTCATTCTGAGTCACCAAGATTTCAGGTTCGATCCCTGGTCAGAACACATACAAGAATCAACCAATGAATGCATAAATAAGTGGAATGACAGATCGATGTGTTTAACAAACAAACAAACAAATAAAAATTGTATTGTCCTCCAAATGAACTAAGGAATCTTAACTTTGATTTTTTTCCTTGTTTAAAGTGTTACATGTCTCCTTCCCTCCTACTCCCCGATTAATCTCCCTCCAGCCACTCCCACCCCTGAGGACAAGCCCCCACCACCCCGGTGTCTGGTCCATTGGTCATGCTAATATGCATGCATACAAGTACTTTGGTTGATCTCTAACCGCCCTCCCCCGCCTCCCCACCAATGCTTTCTCCCCGAGGTTGGATGGTTTGCTCAGTGCCACCTTGTCTCAGGATCCATTTTTGTTCATCATTTTATGTTGATTATTATATCCCACAAATGCGTGAGATCATGTGGTATTTATCTTTCTCCTACTGGCTTATATCGCTTAGCATAATGCTCTCCAGTCCCCTCCATGCTGTTGCAATATGGTAAAAGTTCCTTCTTTTTATAGCAGTGTGGTAGTCCATTGTGTGGATGTACCACATTTTTTTAACCCACTCATCTGTTGATGGGCACTTAGGCTGTTTCCAAAAATTAGCCATTGTAAATTGCACTGCTATGAACATAGGGGAGCATATATCCTTTCTGATGGGTGTTTCTGGTTTCTTAAGATAAAGTTCTAGAAGTGGGATTATTGGGTCAAATGGGAGTTCCGTTTTTAACTTTTTTTTTTTAAATATATTTTATTGATTTTACACAGAGAGGAATTGAGAGGAACAGAGAGTTAGAAACGTCAATGAGAGAGAAATATCGACCAGCTGCCTCCTGCACACCCGCCACTGGGGATGTGCCCGCAACCAAGGTACATGCCCTTGACCGGAATTGAACCCGGGACCCTTCAGTCCGCAGGCCGACGCTCTATCCACTGAGCCAAACCGGTCCCGGCCCGTTTTTAACTTTTTAAGGAAACACCATACTGTCTTCCACAGTGGCTGCACCTGTCTGCATTCCCACCACAGTGCATGAAGGTTCCATTTTCCCCACATCCTCAATAGCACTGGTCCTTTGTTGATTTGTTGATGATAGTCATTCTGACAGGTGTGAGATGGTATCACATTTTTTTAATTTGCATCTACTTTGAGCATGTTTTCATGCTTCTTGGCCCTTAACTTTGATTTTTATCAAACAAAAAGTCATGAAAATATTTAAGGTTTTCAGAGCTGCATTTCAAAAGGTTCCATTTTGCTGCATAGACACCCTCACCTATAAAATGGAAAAGCAATGCCCTAGCTGGCATGGCTTATTTGATTGGGCATTGTCAGTGCACCAAGGAGTTGCCAGTTAAGTTCCTGGTGGTGGTGCATGTGGTAGGCAGCCAAATAGTGTTTCTCTCTCACTCTATGTTTCTCTCTCTCCCTTCCTATCTGTCTAGAATCTATGAAGAATGTATCATCGGGTGAGGATTAAAAATTACATATCAGCATTAAAAAAAGGGGTGGCCGAAACGGTTTGGCTCAGTGGATAGAGCGCGGCCTGCGGACTGAAGGTCCCAGGTTCGATTCCGGTCAAGGGCATGTATCTTGGTTGTGGGCACATCCCCAGTAGGGGGTGTGCAGGAGGCAGCTGATTGATGATTTTCTCTCATCGATGTTTCTTCTTTTTCTTTTTCTTTTTTTTAAAATATATTTTATTGATTTTTTACAGAGAGGAAGAGAGAGAGAGATAGAGAGCTAGAAACGGAAGAGAAAGAATCTATTTTCCCCCACAGAATTCTCAGATGATCCTGACGGGGAAATGAGAATGCGATAAAGGGCTGGAGTCAGAGACGGGCTGTGAACGCAGGTTCCATGTCCCTCCCAGACGCCTTTCCATCACACAGAAGGGCAGGCTCTGGTGGGAGCGCTCCTCTCTGAAGCAATTAAGCCAACTCCGCGGAGACAGTGAGCACAGGGAGGGCGGAAGCTCCTGCCCAACACAAATCCCTCCTCGAGCTCGGCTGGCACTAGGACAGCCCTCCCTCTCCAGACTGAAAACCCCCAGCGAGTCCTCACAAGTCCCCGAGGGCCTTTGCGATGCCTCCTTCTTAGCCATGCACACCCAGCCAGGCTCGCCACATCAAAGCAGAGGACCAAGATATACAAGCAGGAAAAAAGGCCTTGGAGGTAAAAAAAGATAATTTAATGGGCCCAGTTGGTGTCCTCAGAGAAATCTGAAGTTATTGCAATCCATTAAACAACACTAGCATGCTTGTTGAAGTGAACGGAGAAAGACTTATTGGCATTCATAATGATTGCTTGTGGTTTTTTTAAACTGCATTTGGAGAATTTTAATAAAAGGTGATAAAATTTCCCAGAATGTAGGAGACAGGCAGAGACCTGACCCAAAAATAACTATGCAATTTGAATCCCCAATCATCAAAAAGAGATCGGAAAGTGGTTAAAGTTCTATTATTATTACTATTATGAAATATGTTTTTATTGATATTTTTGAGAGAAAGGAAGAGAGAAAGGGTGGGGGGGAGAGACATCGATGGAAAGAGAAACATCTATCAGCTGCTTTCTGCATGCCCCATACCAGAGATTGAGCCCGAAGCCTGACCAGTAATCAAACTAGTGACCTATTGGTACGTAGGATGATGCTTAGCCCACTGAGCACACCAGTCAAGGCAAAGCTTTATTAATTTTTTAAAAGTATGAGATCAGATGTTTCATGAGGAACAGAATATTTAAGTGACATACACACACACACACACACACACACACACACGAACACACCCCGTATTTTCCAGCATATAAGACGACCCCTTAATTTTACAGTTAAAACATAGGTTTAGGCCTATATTCGCTGTATAAGACTATCCCCCACTTCCAAGGCAACACCAGTTCTTTTTTAAATAGACCGCCTCTCTGACTCTGGCCAATCTGAGCAGGCTTTTTACTAGAACACAGTGTCATCTTATATGCCAGAAAATACGGTATATATAATGTCCCAAAAATATTTATTACAAATGGGAAAAATGGTCACCCTGGCCAGTTGCTCAGTGGTTAAAGCCTCAGTCTGAGGATCAAGGGTCTTGGGTTTGGTTCCTGGCCAAGCCATGTACTTTGGTTATTGGTTTAATCCTGATCCTTGTCTAGGCGCATGCTGGAGGCATCCAATTGATGTGTCTTTCACACATCGATGTTTTTCTCTCTTTCTTCCCCTCCTCCTAACTCTCTACTCTCTTTAAAAATATCAATGGAAAAAATGTCCTCAGCCAAGTAGGATGTGGCTCAGTGGTTGAGCATCAACCTTGGGGTTTGCTGAAACCGGTTTGGCTCAGTGGTAGAGTGTCGGTCTGCAGACTGAAAGGTCCCAGGTTCGATTCCGGTCAGGAGCATGTATGTTGGTTGTGGGCACATCCCCATTAGGGGGTGTGCAAGAGGCAGCTGGTCGATGTTTCTCTCTCATTGATGTTTCTAGCTCTCTATGTCTCTCTCTTCCTCTCTGTAAAAAAATCAATAAAATATATTTTAAAACAAAAACAAACAAACAAACAAAACCTTAGGGTTTGATTCCTGGTCAAAGCATATGCCTGGGTGGTGGGCACAATCCCCAGTGAGGGGATGTGCAGGAAATAGCCAATCAATGATTCTCATCATTGATGTTTCTCTCTCCCCCTCTCTCTTCCTCTCTGAAATCAATTAAAAAATATATATTTTTAAAATGTCTTCAAGCGACGATTTTAAAAAATAATTTTTAAAATGCTAACTTTGCAGTGAAGAAACTAGGAGGACTCCAACTTAACTGAATAGTCAAAGTTAACTCACCATGATTGGGATAGCTGACAGTTTATTAGGTATAGTACTAAGTATTGAGAAGGACACACCTCACTTCTGTGATGCTCCTGCTAAAAATGCCCAATCTGAGCTCAACCATGAGGAAACATTAGGCAAGTTCATCTGAGGGACATTCACCGTATTTCCCCGAAAATAAGACATCCTCCGAAAATAAGACCTACTTACAGATTTCCTTCTGAGTGAAATATAGGCATCCCCCCAAAAATAAGGCCCCCCCTCCTAGGCTAAACATGAGAGATTTGGTACACTGATTCTGAAAGAAATGGAGTCACAAGAAATTCACCAGGAAATTCAGGAATTGGATTGTTATGATGATGTTCCAGAAGATGATGACATGATTGTCATTGAATAAATGAGTAAATTCTTGAGACTGTAGGATTCACAGTTTGTCTGGTTTGTGTTGACAACTACCGTACTACCGTACTGTATACAGGTAATAAATTTCCTTTATTTTCATTTAACAATAAATGTGTACCGTATTCTTCTTCATGGAAAAATAAGACATCCCCTGAAAATAAGACCTAGCGCATCTTTGGGAGCAAAAATTAATATAAAACACTGTCTTATTTTCGGGGGAACAGGGTACAAGATAACAGCCTGGACTCTTCCAAAATGCCAAGGTTGGAAAAACAAATTAAGGCTGAGGGACTATTCCAGATTAAAGGAGGGTTTTAAAAGGACAATTAAACGCAGTTTATGATGTTGAGTTAGATCCTGGGCTGGGGGGTAGAGGAGGGGAAGAGGGGCGGGCAAAAGATACTTTTAAGTGGCATCACTACAATAATTACTGATAATTGGATATGGGTTGTATATAGGTAATAATAATACCCTAATATTAAAGTTCCTGATTTTTATCATTGTTTTTCAGTTATAAAGGAGAGTGTCTTTGTTTTAATTTGAAGAAAGACTTAGAGAGAGAGAAAGGGAGAACTATAATTATGTAAGGCAAAATGTAAACAATAATTGTATGTGAAATACCTTTTACTGTACTGTTCTTAATTTTTTTTCTGTAAGTCTAAGATTATATCAAAATAATTTTCAGCCCTAACCGGTTTGCTCAGTGGTTAGAGTGTTGGCCTGCAAACTGAAAGGTCCCAGGTTCAATTTCAGTCAAGGGCATGTACCTTGGTTGCAGGTACATCCCCAATAGGAGGGTTTGCAGGAGGCAGCTGATCAATGTTTCTCTCTCATTGATGTTTCTAACTCTCTATCCCTCTCTCTTCTTCTCTGTAAAAAAAAAAAAATCAATAAAATATATATAAAAAATAATTTTCAAAAGCTCTGATGGTGTGGGTCAGTGGTTGAGTGTAGATCTATGAACCAGTTGATCACTTCCTCCTCCCAGACACCTTTGTTCATTTAGCTTCTGAGACACCATACTCTTAATTATTCTACTTCTCTGGCTTCTCTTCCTTAGCACTCTTTGACAAAGCCTCCCTCCTTTTCTAACCTCTAAATGTTGGAGCTCCCCATGACACAGTCCTTGGACCTCTTCTTAGCTACCGTCTCTTCTTACATGATTTCATCCAGTTTCATGAGTTTAAATTCCAATTCCTATGCTGACAACCACAGATTTATATCACCAGCTCTGACCTCTTCCCTGACCTCCAGACAAGGAATTCCATTATTGGGCAAACTTTTTCACTTGGCAGTTCAAACAGGCATCTCAAACTTAACCTAATCAAAATGATACCTTGATTTTTCTTTGCTAAGCCTGCTCCTCTCCCAATTTTCTCCATCTCATCAGTGACAGCTCCATTCATCTAGTTGTTCAGGTAAAAAATATTGCATTCATCTTGATTCCTCTCCTCCTGTGTCTCTATTCTCCAATCCATCAGAATGCTATCAGCTCTGTCTTCAAAATGTATTTCTAACCCAGCTAGTATAGCTCAGTGGTTAAGCATTAACCCATGAACCAAGAAGTCACTGGTTCGATTCCCCATCAGGGTACATGCTAGGGTGGTGGACTCTATCCCTGGTGGGGAGGTATGCAGGAAGCAGCCTATCAAAAATGTTTCTCTCTCATCAATGTTTCTTTCTATCCTTCTCACTTCCTCTCTCCCTGAAGATCAATAAAAACATATTTATTATTTTTTAAAAATATATATTTTATTGGAGAGAAACCAAGATGGCGGCATAGGGTAGACACCCGAATGCAGCCTACCACAACAAATTTGAATTTAGAACTGAAAAACAGGGGAGGCATTGCCCTGAAGCGCCAGACGGCTAGCTGAGAGGAGGCTCTGCCATCTGGGAAGGAGAGAGAAGGCACGCTGAACCTCAGGAACTGTGAAGGTACGGAGAACTGTGTGCGCGAAAAGGCGCTGGCTTAATCCCGGTGCGGAGAGGAGGTGCCGGACTGAGATTGCTGCTGGTTTACTCCCTGCACACAGAGAGGGCGGGCCGGGCTGAGTTCGCTACTGGCTTACTCCTGGCGCGGAGAGGGCAAACAGCTAACGCGGCTGGCTTTCTTGTTCTAGAGGAAAACAGAATCACCCTATTGCTCTGATAAATGGCCCCAGACAGGGAGAGGCCAGACTGACAGGCAGCGGCCAGAGATCTCTTGGAGGTGTGTGAAGCCAGAGGCCATTACTGCAGGACTTGGGGAGGAGCCAAAGGGAAAACAAAGTTTGTCTGCACCAACCCGAGACTCCGCCCTACCTGTGGCTGAGCACAGAAGCTCTCCCAGAGGCTGGCTTTCTCTAAGGAGGGACTTGCAGGAATCCAAAGCTTGTCTGCGCCTTTACCAAAGAGGTTTGCACGCCTGCAACCAATCTTCCAAAACTCTCCAAGAGCAGGACTTTTCTAAGGTGAGACTGACAGGGAACCAAAGATTGTCTGCGCCACCCCGAGACCCCGCCCTATTCAAGCAGAGTACGGAAACCCTCCTAGCTGAGACACTGCTGATCCTCACAGCCAATTGGCTTGGAGATCAACGCTTCCCAGTGATACCAACAATAAGCAAGGCTTAACAACAAGACTGCACTCACAGCCCACAAAGGGCTACACCAAGACTGTCCACCACAGGTAACTGGGAAGGCTGTGCTACTGGGCTCTACCAGAACACCTAGCACACAAAGCTATTCCATCAAATCAGGGAAACAACTAAAATGCAGACAAGAAGAAGAACACAAAGGAAGGAGATGGAGGAAAAGAAAAGATTGGACATTGAGTTCAAAACTACAGTTATAAGGTTATTCAACAATATCCTAAAAAAGGCCGATAAAATAAATGAGACCTATGAGGATATAAAAAGGGAGCAACTAGAAATAATAAGGGATCAACAAGAAATGAAGAAAACATTGTCTGAAATAAAAAATATTATACAAAGTCCTAAAAACAGACTGGAAGATCGCAAGAATCAAGACAAAGATTTAGAACACAAAGAGCCAGAGGACACTCCTCTGCAGAAGGGAGAAGATAAGAGAATCCAGAAAGTTGAAGATAGTGTAAGAAACCTCTGGGACAATTTCAAGCGAACCAACATCAGAATTACGGGGATTCCAGAAGAAAGAGAGAGCAAGATACCGAAAGAGTACTAGAAGAAATAGTGACAGAAAACTTCCCCCACCTGGGGAAAGAAATAGACTTACAAGTCCAGGAAGCCCGCAGAACCCCAAACAAAAGGAATCCAAGGAGGACCACACCAAGACATATCATAATTAAAATTCCAAGAGCAAAAGACAAAGAGAGAATATTAAAAGCAGCAAGAGAAAAGCAGGTAGTGACCTATAAAGGAGCACCCATAAGATTGTCAGCTGATTTCTCAACAGAAACCATGCAGGCCAGACGGGAATGGCAAGAAATATTCAAGGTGATGAATAGCAAGAACCTACAGCCAAAAATAATCTACCCAGCAAAGCTATCACTCAGAATCAAAGGACAGATAAAGAGCTTCACAAATAAAAAAAAGCTAAAAGAGTTCATCACCGCCAAACCAGAATTATATAAATTGCTGAAGGAGGTTATTTAGGAAGAGGAAGAAGATAAAGATAAAAATTATGATCAACAAATATGTAGCTATCAACAAGTGAATCTAAAAACCAAGGGAATTAAAAAATCTGATGAACAATATTAACTGGTGAATATAATAGAATCAGAGGTATGGAAGGGGAGTGGACTGACGATTCTCAGGGAAAAGGGGAGTGGGGGTGCGGGAAGAGACTGAACAAAAACTGTGCACCTATGGATGAGGACAATGGGGGATGGGGAAAGGACAGAGGGTGGGGTGGGAACCTGGTGAAGGGGAGCAATTGAGGGGGGGGAAGAGGATCACATTTATAATAATCTGAACAATAAAGATTTATTTAAAAAAATAAAAAATATCAATAAAACTTTATTGATATACAAAAAAAGAAATCAATAAAATATATTTTAAAAAATCATATATAAAATTATGTTTTCATTTTGAAGTTCTCACATGATTCCTAATTTACCAACACACTTTGCCTAATGGTTTTAACTTTGTGCTATAAATGCTCAAATATATTCATATCTTAAGTGTTAATTAACATTCACTCTCACCTATTTGCTTTCTACAACAATTCTTAAAATTGTAGCATTCATTGACAAATTCTTTCAAGTTTTTAAAATTTTTCAAATACTTTCCTTTAGCCCTCTAAAATAAAAATGAACTTGCCAGAAAAAAAAAAAAAAAAAATATATATATATATATATATATATATATATATATATATATATTTTATTGATTTTTTACAGAGAGAAAGGGAGAGAGATAGAGAGCCAGAAACATCAATGAGAGAGAAACATCGACCAGCTGCCTCCTGCACACCCCCTACCGGGGATGTGCCCGCAACCAAGGTACATGCCCTTGACCGGAATCTAACCCGGGACCTTTCAGTCCGCAGACCAACGCTCTACCGCTGAGCCAAACCAGTTTTGGCAATAAAAACATATTTAAAATATATCTCTAAAAAATATCCTATCTAATAAAATAGAAATATGCAGATTGACTATATCTGCTACACCCACAAGCCACACCCATCATCAAATCAGGATTGAGTAGGCAAATTAACACACCCTAGATGGTGGTTAATTTGCATATCCAGACACAGAGTTAAGACTGAAGACAGTAGAGAAGGAAGCCAAGCTCTGCAGAAGGGAGCAAAGCTGCGGAGAAGCAAGCAAGCAAGCAAGCAAGCAGGGCGGAGGAGAAGGGAGGAAAGCAGGTGGGGCAGCAGAGATCACTGCAGGAATCTTCCTGCAAAGGGCCTCTAGTATATTTTTATATCTCTCTACTTTGGATACTTCTTACACCCCCATAGCCACCACATCAATGCAAGCCACCATCATCTTTCTCCTGGATTATTTTTTTGGCTCCAAGTGTTTCCACCTTTGCCCTGCCCCATAGTCTATTCTCCACTCAGCACTCAGAGCAATACTTTAAAAACTTGTCATTTTTCGCCGAAACCAGTTTAGCTCAATGGATAGAACGTCGGCTTGGGGACTGAAGGGACCTGGGTTCGATTCCGGTCAAGGGCGTGTGCCTTGGTTGCGGGCATATCCCCAGTGGGGGGGGTGCAAGAGGCAGCTGATCGATGGCTCTCTCTCATCGATGTTTCTAACTCTCTATCTCTCTCCCTTCCTCTCTGTACAAAATCAATAAAATATATATTTTTTAAAATAAATAAAATAAATAAAAACTTGTCATTTTTCTACTTAACTCTTTTTAAAAATATAGGTACATGCCCTTGACCAGAATCGAACCTGCGACCCTTCAGTCTGCAGGCAGACGCTCTATCCACTGAGCCAAACTGTTTCGGCTCTACTTAACTCTTTATCCCCATAACACGACAAGCTCACGTTGGGACCTTTACCTCTGCCAAGAATGTCCTTCAGGTGATTCGCACGATCAAATCATTTCTCAGTGTCAACTGATCACAGGGGCCTTTCGCAAGCAATGAATCTAAAATAGCACTTTTGGCCCAGCTGGTGTTGTTCAGTGGTTTGAGCATTGACCTATAAACCAGGAAGTCACAGTTCGATTCCCAGTCAGGGAACATGCCTGGGTTGTGGAACATCCAGGAGGGGGTTTGCAGGGGGCAGCCATTTGATGATTCTCTCATCATTGATGTTTCTATCTCTCTCTCCTTTCTCTCTGAAATCAGTAGATATATCTTAAAATAGCCTTTCTAGTTACTCTCTACCCCTCAGCTTGCTTTATTTTTCTTATAGAAGTTATTGTCCCTCGATATATTTTGTATTTATTTCTTGTGATTATCTCCTCACTGGAACGTACTGGTAAGCTCTAAAAAGTCAAGGATTTTTCTATCTTTTGTTTATTAATGTGTTCCTACCACCATTAGTAGTCCTTGGCCTATAGGAGTTGTTCAATAAATATCTGTTGAATTAATGAATGCTGAATGATGTTTTTGTTTATTTAGGAAAACCCAATAACTCTAGTAGAAGAAGAAGAAAAAAAAAACCCACATCAAACTTCCTGTAGTAGGTTGAACAGTAGCTCCTGAAAAAGATATGTCCGCCTCTTGGGACCTGGGAATTTGAGCTTATTTGGGCAAAGAGTCTTTGCAAATGTAATTAAGTTAAAGATATTGAGATAAGATTGTCCTGGATTATCTGGATAGGCCCTAAATCCAATGACAAATGTCCTTATAAGAGACACATAGAGCAGAGATGGCCAGAGAAGAGGAAAAGGCCATGTGAAGATACAGACAGAGATTGGAGTGATGCGGCCACAAACCAAGGAACACCTGGAGCCACCAGAAGCTGGAGGAGGCAGGATGGACCACCCCCGACAGCAGTGGTTCTCAACCTCTCTAATGCCTCGACCCTTTCATACGGTTCCTCATGTTGTGTGAACCCAACCATAAAATTATTTTTGCTGCTACTTCATAACTGTAATTTTGCTACTGTTATGAATCGCAATGTAAATATCTGTGTTTTCCGATGGTCTTAGGCTCTACAGCAACAGTTCAGTGGAGTGACCCTGCCACTGGAGTTTGGACTTCTAGCCTCCAGAACTCTGGGAGAGAAAATTTGTTTTAAGCCACCAGGTTAGTCATGGCTACCAGACTAACAAGAGAACTTGGTAAGGAGATGGCTACAAGATAAATAGGACAACATCAATTGTTTTTCTTTGTACTCTCAAGAAGTAATTAGAAAAGATCATTTAAGAGAGCCTGTATTTTCTAATTTTTCTGAATTAACTTCCAATCTCAGCGGAAAAAGAGAGAGAGGAGTTCAGAAGAACAACAGCTAACTACTAGGGATTTCAGGAAGGGAACAGACCTCTGGAGAGAGTCTAATAACTCTGACCCTCGGAGGGAAGGGATCGGGATCCTAATCTGATCATTCCCAGAATGCAAATTTCCTCACCTCCTCCAGTCTCCATCCGGGTTCCAATTTAGAGAGGCAGCCCATGACAGGCCACCAAGAGCACAATCACACACTCACACACACACTCACACACACACACACTCACTCACACTCACACACACACACACACACTCACTCACACTCACACACACACACACACTCACACACACACACTCACACACACACACACTCACACATACACACACTCACACACACACACACTCACTCACACTCACACACACACACACACACACACACACTAACACCCACACATACACACACACACACACACACACACTCACACACACACACACTCACACACACACACACACACACACTCACACACACAGCAGGCAAACCAGCCCTACATTTCCATAACTAATACGTGTCACTCCAGGAACCCTTCCCTGGACAGCTCTGCCCCTAAATGACTTTCTGTGTCCGTCTAGGCTGGGAAGCAATCAGCCGTTTAAAAATAGCAGCTTCTCTAGCCAAACCAAAAATTAGGCTCTGTCTCACCAGGCAGCTTTCTACATTATTAACAGCGAAGAGACCATTAAAACCTGCCTGGGCCTGCCCCACAGCCTGGAAGCATCAGAAAGCCCCAGCTAGAGGCGCTCTCAGGACCCTAACCTGATACGCTTCAGCTTGCCTCTCTGCTTATTTATGGCGACTGAGCAATGAGCTCATTGCTCAAGGTCGCTCATCCAGGGGACTGCCAAACTCAGGTAACACCCTCATCTCCCAGGCCTTTTTCATTCGGCTGTTTAAGCGGGTTTATCTGACTGCATGGCTCTGTGTAGAGAAGAGGGGCTCAGCATGACGGAAGTCACCAGGGGGTGCTGGTCATTGTCCAACCACCAGGTACTGCGTGAACAGGCAGCTCTGGTTTGTGGTGTTCGTTGATTTCCTCGGTGTGAACACTCTCCCTGTGACTGATTTCTAGTTCATTTCCAACTCAACAGCAACCTGAAAACAGTGTGCAGTCAGGAGCAGAGGTGAGCAGACTCTACCACCCAGGGTAAACTTGGGCCCTTCTAAGGACATGCTACCAGGGTTCTGACACCTTGTAGGCCAACTCTTGCCTCTGTCACACCTTGGCATTTAAAAAAGTGTCACTGGTAGGGAATTATATTGAGGCAACATGAGCAGAATGGGACAGACACTTGGGAGATTTATAGTCTGGGTTCTCAGTAGCAATCCCACCATTTACGACCCAAATTACCTATTCAACTGCTTCACCAATCTGGGCCTCAGTGATCTCATCTGTAAAATGGGGATATTGATACCTGACGAGGTGACTGTGAGAAATAAGATAATGTCCATGTACTTGCCAATCAGTTGATATGACTTTCTTCCCTACATTACCATGAGCAATTGCTTATGATTTGTGTGCAAAAATCAAACTCGCCTATGATTTATTAATGGGGAAGTACTGATTGAGTGTGATGGAGGCAGGGAGATTGACAGGGAAGGGAAAGAGGGACATTTCAAAGATGATGTAAATATTTTTTACCGTGAGATGGTTACGCGAGTATGCCTTTGTCAAAACTCATCTTGCCCTAGCTGATTTGGCTCAGTGGATAGAGCATCAGCCTGTGGTTCACGGGTTCGATTCCAGTCAAGGGCATATAACTGGGTTGTAGGCTCGATCCCCAGTGAGGGGCATGCAGGAAGCAGCCAATCCAATCAATGATTCTCATCATTTCTATCTCTTCCTCTCTCTTCCTCTCTGAAATCAATAAAAATATATTTTAAAAAACAACAAACTCATCTAAGTGGAATGCCCTCAAAGGTCCCGGATCTTTTTAAAAAAATATATTTTTATTGATTTCAGAGAGGAAGTGAGAGGGAGAGACAGAAACATCAATGATGAGAGAGCCATTGATTGGCTGCCTCCTGCACGCCCCACACTGAGGATTGAGCCCACAACCCAGGCATGTGCCCTGACTGGGAATCGAGCTGTGACCTCCTGGTTCACAGGTCGACCTCAACCAGCAGGGCCCACATCTATCTCTTGCTTCAGCTGCTGACCACCCTCTAATGTCTTTTCCAGTCACCACTTTTGGAACCACTTTAGCCATCCTCAGCTTCCGAGACCAGCCAACACCATTTATGGTTGTTTCTTAAAAACAAACAAACAAACAAACAAACACTTAACTTCTTATTGCCAAGCAACCAGGGGAGGTGGAGGCTGCCGTCAACCGCCTGGCCAGCCTGCATCTGCGGGCCCCCACACCTACCTCTCTCTGGGCTTCTCTATCAACCGGGAAAATGTGGCTCCGGAGGGCGTGACCGCTTCTTCTGGGAGTTGGCAGAGAAGTGCGAGGGCACTGAGCAGCTTAAAGATGGAAAACCAGAGCGGTGGCCGCATCTCCAGGACGAGCTGAAGCCTCCCTAGACGAGTGGGCACAACTCAGGACCCGAGGCAGCCGCCCTGGCCTTGGAGAGGAGCCTGGCCCAGGCCCGGGGAGCAGCCGCCCTGGGCTCTGCCGCAGGCTCCCATCCCAGCACCTTCCCGGAGAACCACTTCCGGGCGAGGAGGTGAAACCCATGGTGAAGGTGGGCGACACCTGACTCCCCTCCGCAGGCTGGCCGGCCCCCAGCTGGGCTGGGCGAGCGTCTCTTCTGGAAGCTTCCCCCTCAAGCACCACGAGGAGCCTTTGGAGCCCAGAGGCCCTTGAGGGGCTCCTCTGCTTCCCCTGGCGCCTGGCTTAAGCCTGAGCCTCTTCCTGAAACCACTAGCCATTCTTTTAATATATTTTATTGATTTTTCACAGAGAGGAAGAGAGAGGGATAGAGAGCTAGAAACATCGATCAGCTGCCTCCTGCACACCCCCCACTGGGGATGTGCCCGCAACCAAGGTACATGCCCTTGACCGGAATCGAACCCGGGACCCTTGAGTCCGCAGACCAACGCTCTATCCACTGAGCCAAACCCGTCAGGGCACCATTAGACATTCTTTTCACCACCATGAAGCCCGCTCCCGTGCATGGGACCAAGCGAAACAATAAAACTTTTTGCAGGAAAAAACCAAAAAAAAACCAAACCCACAAAAACTCATATAACTTAGAGCTGTGGATGCCTCTATTAAAAATGAAAAAAAAAAAAAAAAAGTGGTGGAAGGAGCATGATAATATATTACAAGCGACTTTGAAAAGCGTACACATTAAAAAGCGTACTCGTGGATACGAGGCTAAGAGAAAGAGTTAGATGAGCAGGCTCAGCAGGCCAGGCTAAAACCCCCCTCTGGCCTTGCCTGGAGGTGGCCTGAGCCCTCTCTCTAACATGGAAGTGTCCAGGCAGCTGCTGATCACAGCGACCACGGGGGGCCTGAGCTTGGGCAAGGGAGCTATGTTGTCCGGCATCATCACACACAGGGAGCTATGTTGTCGAACATCTTCCCAGCAGGCAGTGCTCCAAGACCCCCTGCCGAGGGAACCAGACAGGGAAGTCAGAGTTCAGTCAGGCTTTCATTGCACCAGGGATACTGAAACCAGGCCACGTGACTCGGCTGGAATAGCTCACCCTGTAGAGCTGGCTGTTGGACCACGTTTATCCAGCGGACATGGTAATCAACCCAAGCATGCCTTTGAAGTCTATTCAGCAATGCCTTCCTGCTTCCTGGATTCCTGCCGCCAGTGCCCTGTGCGCTGTGCTGAATCTGGCCCTCTCCAGCCCATTGGCGTCTGTGATCCGACTCAAACTGTTGCCAAGATACCAAAGGCGTATGAAGCCTAAAGGAAACCTGTCCTGCATATTAACAGAAGAAGAAGCAAAAAAGAATGTTCAGAAAGGCCTCTCAAACAGAAACCTGTAAGATCTGGTTTCTTTTATATCCTTTCCTACCCCCCAAAATGTGCCATGTACTAACGAGGAGAGAAAAGGCAGCAGTTGCTTCAACATGGAATATGAGTCATTAGTAAGATGAGCAGAACTTCCCTTTCCTGTCATACTTGGCATAAGACCTTAGCAGATATACATTCTTGTATGCTGTGTTTCCATTCCATTTCTATGACTTTTAATCTGAATTCCAAAAGATGGGCAACAGAGTTCAATATTAAGATTTAGCTTTTGAGCCCTAGCTGGTTTGGCTCAGTGGATAGAGTCATGTAGGCCTGTGGACGAAAGGAACCCATGTTCAGTTATGGTCAAGGGCATGTACCTTGGTTGCAGGCCCCTCCCAAGCACAGGCCCTGGTTGGGGCTTCTGTAGGAGGCAACCTGGTTGGGGCTCCTGTAGGTTGCCTCCAATCGATGTGTTTCGCTCACATTGATGTTTCTCTTGTCTTTCCCTCTTTTCTACTCTCCCTAAAAAATATAAATTAAATAAAAAATAAAGATTTAGCTTTTAAAAGACGCCAATGCGGTTTTCACTTAGTTGTCTCCTGTGGGTGAGCAAATCTACAATGATAAAAGCTTAATATGCTAATTAGACTGGACAGCCGAATGACTTTCCGGATGTCATTCTGGACAAAGCTGCAGTGGTGGGGGGCTGAGGCAGAAGTGGTTAGGGGTGATCAGGTAGGCAGGCGAGCAGTTAGGGGCAATCAGGCAGGCAGATGAGCGGTTAGGAGTCAGTGGTACGGGATTGTGAAAGGGATGTCCAACTGATGGTTTAGGCCCAATTCCACCAAACCAGCAGTCAGACATCCCCCTGAAGGGTCCCAGATTGCAAATTCGGGCAGGCCCAGGCTGAGGGACAATCCCCTCTGTGCATGAATTTTGTGTACCAGGCCTCTAGTAATATAGAAATGTCTAACCATCTAATTATACTGAATTTAAAAAATGTTTTACAATAAAGAATAAAAGAGTAATTGAATGTTATCTCTTTTTATTTATAAGAATAATGTGTTTATAGTGTCTCCCTATTTTTCTGGGAAAGTAATTTGAAAATCACATAACATTAATTTGTGAAAAGTATCTTAACAGGACTTTGGGACAGACTGATGCCAGAATAACACATTTCTTACTCCAGTACACAATTTGTGGTGTTCTATGTAAACAAAATGCAACTCTGAATAAAAACAACTTGCCTGGCAGATTGGTTTCTTCAGAATAAAAATTAATTACTGCCTCTAAAATAAGAAACTTATAAACAAGTTGGCCACATAGACTGATTTAGTTTTGTGGATGAACACACTTTCAGTTTATCTGCTTCAAAAATAACCCAGCTAAAATTTTCTTTATTTTTAAATCATTTTTTTACTGATGAGAGAGAGAAAGAGAGAGAGAGAGAGAGAGAGAGAGAGAGAGAGAGAGAGAGAGAGAACGATTTGTTGTTCCACTTATTTATGCTTTCATTGGTTGCTTTTTGTATGTGCCCTGACCAGGGAGCAAACCTACAACAGAGTCCATTTCTTTTGTCTTTCAAGATTTAACATCACAACCAGACTGTGTGTGTGTGTGTGTGTGTGTGTGTGTGTATGTTTGGGTGTGTGTGTGACTATGGAAAGCTTGTTTTTCTCTTTGGAACCTTGTAACTTTATCTTTTTGTCCCTATTGTTCTGAAATTTCCTGCTATGTAACTTGGCATGGGCCAACTTTCATTTAATTTTCTGGGGACTTAGTGGACCTCACTAAGATAATAAAAGTTCTTCAGAGTTTTTTGTTGTTTTTTGTTTTGTTTTGTTTTTCTCTTGAGGATTTCCTTTCCTGTTTTCTCTGTTCTTCTTGCAATTCCTGAAACTCAGGTCCTAGACAGGCCCTCTAGTTTTCTGATAATTTCTCTCCTGTTTTCCATCTCTTTGTCATTCTGCTCTACTTTCCGTGATGTTCCCATTACTTTATATCCAACTCTTCTGTTCCAAGTTCTATTATTGTAACTTTAACTTCACGAGCTGCCTCATAGGTGTGTAAAACACCATTTGACACAGGAAAACGATCTGAACTTCCAAAAGCATCCCCATGTCAAAGCCAAGGACAAAGGTCTTTTTATGAGATTGGTTTTCACAGTATCGGGTCCAGCTCAAGGAGCTGCTTTTCAATTTCACATAATTAATGGCTAAAACCAAGGCCCTTCCTGGGTAGCTCAGATGGTTACAGCATCATCCCGATACACCAACGTTGTGGGTTCAATTCCCAATCAGGGTACATACAAGAAGCAACCAATGAATACATAAATAACTGAGTGGGACAACAAGTTGCTGTCTATCTCTCTCAAATCCATAAGAAAAACACAAACAACCAACACACCTTTGTGCAATTGCCCAAGTGTTGATATTACTGGCTTGGTACATGGAGCTATTCAACACTGCATTTTGGACCAAAAGAAATACCATGTTTGGAAGCAGTGGAAATGGGAAGGGTGCCAACTTAGACTAACGCTGTACCATTGGTAGAAATGTCAGGTGATTTAACTTTAATCTAGAAAATTTATATACAACTAGAGGCCTGATGCACGCAATTCATGGAAGACTAGGCCTTCCTTCCCCTGGCTGCCAGCACCAGCTTCCCTCTGGCACCCGGGACCCGGGCTTGCTTCCCTCAGCCCCAGCTTTGTCTAGAAGGAAGTCCGGAATGACATCTGTTCTAATTAGCATATTACCCTTTTATTATTATAGATAAAGCTTTTATTGTAGAGCGGTGACCTTACAGCCCTGAGTATTGGTCGGAATCCCCAAAGAGAAACGTCTTCAACAACAACAGAAGTTCCAAGACAATCTACTAGGGGTGCAATATTTAAAGTGTTAGCGAATACTTTGAAACACAAGAGGCATTTTGGAAACGTGTAAGTCTGAGGATGAGGGCCCAGACAGGAAGGTGTGTAGCTTTACGTCAAGAGTTCCTTCTAGAGCCAAAATTGGTTTGGCTCAGTGGATAGAGCCAAACCAATTTTGTCAGTCTGCGGACTGAAAGGTCCCAGGTTCGATTCCGGTCAAGGGCATGTACTTTGCTTGCAGGCACATCCCCTATAGGGGGTGTGCAGGAGGTGGCTGATCGATGTCTCTCTCTCATCAATGTTTCTAACTCTCTATCTCTCTCCCTTCCTCTCTGTAAAAAATCAATTATATATATATATATATATATATATATATATATATATATATATATATATTTTTTTTTTTTTTTTTTTTTTTTTTTTAAAGAATTCCTTCTAGAGCCAAAACTGGTTTGGCTCAATGGATAGAGCGTTGGTCTGTGTACTGAAAGGTCCCAGGTTAGATTCCGGTTAAGGGCATGTACATTGGTTGCGGGCACATCCCTGGTGGGAGGTGTGCAGGAGGAAGCTGGTCGATGTTTCTCTCTCATCGATGTTTCTAGCTCTCTATACCTCTCCCTTCCTCTCTGTAAAAAATTCAATGAAATAAATATTTTTTTTTAAAGTAAAAGAAAGAATTCCTTCTAGGAAACTGAAGAGTCAGGAAATACTTGTCTTATTTGTACAAAAAGCTTCCCCATGAAAGCATGTAGATGTTTGCCTGTCGGTCTGAATTCCACATAAGTGAGGTTATCAAAAATGATGACTCTAAGTGCTACAAGCTGGGACAGCCTCTTCTGTTTAAGATAAGAATACCACATCTGATATTTCGCATTAAAGTACATGGGCTCCCTAGGGACAAGTTTATGGTTAAATAAATAAGGCTTATCTATAATTCTTACTCTCCTGACTTG
Organism: Pipistrellus kuhlii; assembly: GCF_014108245.1. Classification (NCBI taxonomy): domain Eukaryota; kingdom Metazoa; phylum Chordata; class Mammalia; order Chiroptera; family Vespertilionidae; genus Pipistrellus; species Pipistrellus kuhlii. The sequence continues at coordinate 177,610,951 of NW_023425515.1, read as the reverse complement.
TTGAAGGTTATTCTTGTCTTTTAGGAAGGTTTTATTCATTTTACATTTTTTTATTTCTTGATGCATTTTTGAGAGGAAGGGAGAGAGCAAGTGAGAGACTTATTCCCCTTATTTGTACATTCATTGGTTGATTCTTGTATGCGCCCTGACCTGGAATCAAACCCACAATCTTGCTGTGTAGCTCTACCCCCTGAGCTACCTAGCCAGGGCTATCTATACCTGGCGGGCTTTAGAATCCCCTCAATCACCTTTCTTCTCATTTTGGTGATAAGGAACACTTATTTAAGCAGGAGTACACTCTGTCATTCATATTTAACTAGAAATAAAAAGTGATTCTCCCCCCAAAAAAACTCTTTTAAACCAGAGAAACATTTTTCCCCTCCCTAGTGGGAAACCACTTGGAAGTCCCATATATTAAAGAGAAAAAGTGGAGTTGCTTGGATTGGGGTGGGAATGAGGTGCTCTCCACATGGGTTGTGTTCTATTTCTGAGTCCATTAAAGTTTCACTTGACTCTATTTGTCTCAATTAAATGGCAGCAATAACGTGCTTTCTCTCAGCCTGGCCTTGTGCTACTTCCTGAGAAGGCAGCTGTGGACAGCAAAGCCCCTGCCTTCAGGGAGTTCACGGTCCAGCGGCAGAGACAGACATGCATAGAGAGAATTATGAGGTTTCAGGACACTGGGATGAGAGCGGGAGAGGGGACCAGCAGGGACCGTCTTTCCGTCGCTCCCAATAGACACCATTCAGACTGGCTTCAGCGGAAAGCGGAGGAGTGAGAGCGCTGCTAGAGGAAAAGGGCATGTGATGAGCTCCCAGGGCAAGACATGCAGCCAGGAGGCCTGGACCCCGAGACCAGCAAAGCCACCCCTCTGTCCTTCGGCAGTGAGGTGGGCCCGCCTTCTCTGCTAGTCACTCTTGGAGTCATTCTTTTTTATATATTTTATTGATTTCAGAGAGGAAGGGACAGAGAGAGAGATAGAAACATCAATGACGAGAGAGAATCATTGATCGGCTCCTCCTGCACACCTTATGGAGCCAGCAACCCAGGCATGTGCCCTGAGGGGAATCAACCTCCTGATTCATAGATCAACGCTCAACCTCAGAACCGGCCAGGCTGGAGCCATCCTTTTTATAAAGTTTTATTAATTTCAGGGAGGAAGAGAGAGGGGAGAGATAGACACATCAACGATGAAAGAGAATCATTGATTGGCTGCCTCCTGCACGCCCCGCACTGGGGATCGAGCCTGCAGCCTGAGCACGTGCCCCTGACCAGAATCAAACACAGGATCTTTCAGTCCTCCGGTCAACACTCTATCCACTGAGCCAAACCAGCTGGGGCGTGAGTCATTCCTTTTTTTAATCAGCAATTCATACACTTTATTTATTTATTATTTATTTATTTAACCCTCACCCAAGGGTATTTTTCTATTGATTTTTAGAGAGAGGGAAAGGCGGAGAAATATCAATGTGAGAGAGCCACATCGATTGGTTGCCTTTTGCACGGGCCAGGAAGGAGCCTGCAACTGAGGTTTATACCTTTGACTGGAATCGAGCCCAGAACTCTCTGGTCCGCAGGCTGACGCTCTCCACTGAGCCGAATCAGCTAAGGCTGGAGTCTTTCTTGACTCTTGTCTTCTACACCTATTTGCAATCTGTTAGTAAGTTCTATTGTTTTTATCTTCAAAATATAACCTGTCCAGTGTGGCTCAGTGGTTGAGCATCAACCTTTAAACCAGGAAGTCATGGTTAGATTTCAGGTCAGGGCACATGCCCAGGTTGCAAGCTGGATCCCCAGTGTGGAGCATGTGGGAGGCAGTCCATCAATGATTCTCTTTCATCATTAATGTTTTTATCTCTCTTTCTCTCTTCCTCTCTGAAACCACTATATATATCCAGAATCTGACTCTTACCAACTCCACCATCACTCATGGCCTTCTTTTTTATTCTTTTTTTATTAAATCTTTATTGTTCAAATTATTACAGTTGTTCCTCTTTCTTTCCCCATAAGTCCCCTCCATCCAGTTCCCACTCAGCCCTCTGCCCTTACCCACCCTCCCGTCCTCATCCACAGATGTATGATTTTTATCCAGTCTTTTCCCACATCCCCCAAACCCCTTTCCCCCCAAGGATTGTCAGTCTACTCCCTTTCTATGTCCCTGATTCTATTATATTTACCAGATTATTCTGTTCGTCAGATTTTTTTATTCACTTGAGTTTTAGATTCACTTGTTGATATGTATTTGTTGTTCATATTTTTTATCTTTACCTTTTTCTTTTTCTTCCTCTTCTTAAAGAATACCTTTCAGTATTTCATATAATTCTGGTTTGGCAGTGATGAAATCCTTTAGTTTTATCTTATCTGTGAAGTTCTTTATCTGACCTTCAATTCTCAATGATAGCTTTGCTGGGTAGAATAATCTTGGTTGCAGGTTCTTGCTATTCATCACTTTGAATATTTCTTGCCACTCCCTTCTGGCCTGCATAGTTTCTGTTGAGAAATCAGCTGACAATAGGATGGGTGCTCCCTTGTAGATAACTTTTTCTCTTGCTGCTTTTAGTATTCTCTTGTTGTCTTTGCTCTTGGCATTTTAATTATAATGTCCTCTTTAGATTCTTTTTGTTTGGGGTTCTCTGCACTTCCTGGACTTGTAAGTCTATTTCTTTCACCAGGTGGGGGAAGTTTTCTGTCATTATTTCTTCAAATAGGTTTTCAGTATCTTGCTCTCTCTTTTCTCTGGCACCCTCATAATTCAGATGTTGGTACACTTGAAGTTGTCCCAGAGGCTCCTTACACTCTCTTCATATTTTTGGATTCTTTTTTCTTTTTGCTTTTCCAGTTGGGTGTTTTTTGCTTCTTCATATTTCAAATCTTTGACTTGATTATTGCAATCCTTTAGTCTGCTGTTGGCTCTCAATATATTATTCTTTATTTCGGTCAGTGTATGCTTAATTTCTAGTTGGTCCTTTTTCGTATCCTTGAGGGTTTCACTAAATTTATTGGCCTTTTCTAAAAAAGTTCTTGAAAAACCTTATACCCATGGTTTTGAACTCTATATCCAGTCATTTGCTTTTCTCCATTTCTTTCTTTTGTGACCTGTTTCTTTGTCTCCGCATTTTGGCTGCTTCCCTGTGTTGATAGAGTGGCTTTGTGTGCTAGGTAGTAGGGTCCAGTGGCTCAGCCTTCCCAGTTATCTGAGGTGGACACTCTTGAAGTACCCCTTTGTGGGCTGTGTGTACAGTCTTGTTGTAGTTAAGCCTTGATTGTTGTTGGTATCACTGGGAGAAATTGACTTCCAGGCCAATTGGCTGTGAGGATCAGCTATGTCTACGATGGGAGAACTTCTGTGCTGAAGACACCCTTAAGAGGCAAGACTTGCTTCAGTGGGACTTTGATGCTCACTGAGTCTGCCCCCTGAGTTTGTCCTTTATAGATCTGAGGAGTTGTAATCTGGATGGTCCTACTCTGACCCTGGATACACTGGCTCTTGGATCTCCAAGGAGGTGCTAATTTAGCCTCTGCCTGAGGCCACCCAGTAGGAGCTAAGGAGAGATCTGCAGATTCCTCTTCTTTGTTTGGGGTTTGGAGGTGCCCAGATGAGGCCCAGCTGTGAAGCAATGCAAGCTTCTTTGGGGCCTTGGGCATTCTTTTGGATGTTCTGGGTCTCACTAACTCAGCTGCAGTTTGTTAGGTAAGTTTAGATTTCAAAGGACCAGGCCATTCATACGCAAATGCCTCTGCACACAGCTTGGATGGGGTGGAGTCTCAGGGCAGAGCAAACAGCAATGGCTTCCCGTCAGTCTGGCCCTAAGAGGCCTCCGGGTCTCAGTATCCTGTGGTAATCGCTGTAAGCACCCTCACGTTCCGCCCGCTGCCAAACAGTCTAGTTTCTCCTCCTATGAGTCTGGGTCCCCAGAGTCTCGCCCAAAACTGGAGTTCAGAGCAGTTAGGAGCTTGTGTCTCTCTGCGGCTTGAACAGGACAGCTGTCTACTCATATGCCAGTCCTCTCTGTGCACGCTATCTCTGCCTTTACTTCCTCAGCTCCTCTGATTCTCAGTGTGCTTTTCTCTTCCCTTCTAGTTGTAGAATTTCCACTCAGCCAGCCTTCCTGAGGTTCTGGATGATGTCCGTTTTGTCTTTTAGTTGTAGTTTTGAAGTGGTTGTGCGAGGCAGCAAGTTCAGGTGTTTACCTATGCCGCCATCTTGGTTTCTTCCATTTATTGAGCCTCTTCTTTGCTCAAACAGTGCTAGTTACTAGGGATGTGGATGAACAAAACAGAAGATAAACTTTTCTTGTGGAGCTTGCAATCCAGTAGGAGAGAGAAACACAAAATGATAGTCACGTGGGTACTTAATCTATTAATTAGAAGCATAGTTACACAAGATGAATTTGTTATTTACAAGTGTCCCAAATACAGTGTGCTCTAAAGAAATATGACATGGCCGAAACCAATTTGGTTCAGTGGATGGAGCATTGGTCTACGGACTGAGGGGTCCCAGGTTCAATTCTGGTCAAGGGCATGTACCTTGGTTGCGGGCACATCCCCAGTTGGGGTTGTGCAGGAGGTGGCTGGTCGATGTTTCTCTCTCATTGATGTTTCTGGCTCTTTGTCCCTCTCCCTTCCTCTCTGTAAAAAATTAATAAAAAAAAAATATTTTTTTTTTTTAAAAAAGGAAGAAGTATGGCATGGACATCACTCTGCCTGGGGCCTCAAAAGGGCTTTTCTGCTGGGACTTCAGAGGCAAGTAGGAGTTAGCTAGGCAAAGAGAGGGAGGGGTGGGGGGTGGGGAGAATATTCTGCAAGAAGAAATGAGTTATGTAAAGACCCTGAGACAATTAAGAGTATGGTACATTCAAGTGACTAAGGGAGTCCAGTGTGGCTGGAGTGGGCTGTGCAAGAGATGAATGTGAGATGAGACAGAGGTGAGGGTGGGGCCAAGTCAGGCTATGCCTGAAGCTGTGGTAAGGGACTTGGATTTTATTTGAATTTTTTAAAGTGGAAGCATTTCTGCAAGGGCCCTAAGCAGGGGAGCAGCGTGATGTCATAGGCAGCTTAGGAAGGTCACCCTGGAGGCAGGTCTAGATGTGCTGACATGGAAAAACATTCAAGACAGAAGCTTAAAGAAAAAAGGCAGGTTGCCAAGTGAAACACAGAGCTATCTCAGTTATGAAAAAACAAGCAAAAAAAACCCATAAGTCTGAGTGAGAACATAGTTGGAGGTCTGAAAGGACACCATGTAGCCGGGACCGGTTTGGCTCAATGGATAGAGCGTCGGCTTGGGGACTGAAGGGACCCGGGTTCGATTCCGGTCAAGGGCATGTACCTTGGTTGCGGGCATATCCCCAGTAGGGGGTGTGCAAGAGGCAGCTGATCGATGACTCTCTCTCATCGATGTTTCTAACTCTCTATCTCCCTCCCTTCCTCTCTGTATAAAATCAATAAAAAAAAAAAAATATATTAAAAAAAAAAAAAAAGAAAGGACACCATGTAATTAATGGCATAGTTTGTCCTCTTAGGGAGCAGAGGACTTGAGATTGGTGAATTTAAACATGGCTTTGTGCTCAGTTTTTTGTGTTTTTTTGTTTTGTTTTGTTTTGTTTTAAATTTATAGCGATGGAAAGTGAATGTATTGCCTAATTAAACAAATGACCAAAAAATCAATAGCCCTGGCCAGTTTGGCTCAGTGGTTGGAGCATCAGCTGGGAGACTGAAGGGTCTCGGATTCAATTCCTGGTCAAGGGCACGTACCTTGATAGCAGGTTTGAGCCCTGGCCCCAGATGAGGCACCAGCAGGAAGCAACCAATCAATGTGTCTCTCTCATATCTATGTTTCTCTCTCTCTCCCATCCCCCCTCCCTTGCACTTTCTCTTTAAATCAATGGAAAATAATACAGTCAGGTGAGAATAAAAACAAAAACAAACAAACAAACAAGTCCTGTTTCAATAAAAGTAAATACCCATAGACACAGACAACAATGTGGTGATGGCCAGAGGGAAGTGGGGGTGGGGGAGACTGGGTAAAATGGGGACATCTGTAAGTGTCAACAATAAAAAATCAAAATCAAAATCAAAATCAGGTAAACAAATAGGTTGGTCTTTCCAGAAGCAGACCTCAAGATGAAGCCTCACGTACAGGTGATTTATTACGAAGGCTCGCAGGAGGCACGGGGAAGGGCGTGGGGGAAGGACAGGAAAGGGCAAACAAGAATGTGATTTCAGATAGGATCCTGAGAGGGAGCAGCAACTGCCTGAATTCCGGAGTGGAAATACTGAGCTGTCTGATGTCTGAGGCCAGAGAGCTGGGCTTCCATTCCATTCTGACCAGTCACTGGCGAAAGCGTGCCCACAGGGAGGGGGTGGGGTGGGGTGTGGGCAAGAGCTGGAACTTAAGTTCCAGGTTCTTTCAGCTCTCCGGAGGGCAGAGCAGGGCTGGGCCATTGCTAAGCTAAATCACAGAAACAGAGAAGCGCACACAGAAATGCCCTGGGGGTCGAAGAGAATCTGGATTGAGCAACAACGAAGTCCATTATGACATTTTAAAAAATGTGTTCTGTACAATGTGCTATAAAGTATGACCTGGGATATCACCGAGCACACCTGGGCAGGTCCGTCTCTCTCACATCAATGATTCTCTCTGCCGCAACCCCTCCCTTCCATCCTTTCTACAGGTCAAGGGAGGGAATATCCTCGGGTGAGGATTAACAACACAAACGAACACAAAATTTTAGTAAGTAATACCTGCACGTGGTCGAAGAAAATACTTAGGACAAAACTGTGTAGTCTGTCCCTGCATATTTTTGCTTGGCCTTAGAACTGTTTCCAGAGATTTTCTGGGCACATACAAGCATGACTACCTTCTTTTAAAAAAGGAGAAATGAAACAAATAGCAGCATCTTATTTCTCGCTTTTCTTATGTCACATCTTGGAGATGGTACCATGGCGGTACATTTAGACATGCTCATTATTTTCAGTGATGTTGAAGAGACCTTATTGGGGGACCTTTAGATTTTATACCTACTCTTGTCTACAGCACATGAACAAAACTTCAATGCATATTCTTTGCATATGTCTTGTGTGTATATGTGGAAGTCAGATTTGTAGAACTGTCTTTTTTATTTATTAATTAAGGTATTACATATTATTTATTACAATAAATAAAATACATTTAATTTATTGATTGATTTTTTCTTTCTTTTTTTCTTAATATATTTTATTGATTTTTTACAGAGAGGAAGGGAGAGGGATAGAAAGCCAGAAATATTGATGAGAGAGAAATATCGATCAGCTGTCTCCTGCACGTACCCCACTGGGGATGTGCCCGCAACCAAGGTACATGCCATTGACCAGAATCAAACCCGGGACCTTTCAGTTCATAGGCCGACACTCTATTCACTGAGCCAAACTGGTTTTGGCTGATTTTTTTTCTTTATTGATTAAGGTGTGTGCTTATCGCCCCATTGCCCCCCCCCACCCCCTCCTCCTTGTGGAACTGTTTGATCCAAGGTTATATGCAGTTAAATTTTTAAAAAATAGATATTAGCAAATTGTCTTCCATAGGCCTGATACTGAATTAGACTCCTCCCAAAAATCCTGAAGATTTTGACAATTTATTTAACTCAGTTAAGGGCACCTTCCACAGAAGTCTTCAGTTGGTGCATTTATCTTTCTGGGCATTGGAACAAAAAGCAGATTATGGTCCTGGCCCATGTCGCTCAATGGTTAAGGCGTGGGCCTACGCACTGGAGGGTCTCGGATCCCATTCCCAAACAAGGGCATGTACCTGGGCTGCAGGTCCCACCCCTGACCAGGTTGGGGCACACACTGCATCTTAGGGAGGCAACCAATTGATGTGTCTCTCCCACATTTCTCTCTCTCTGTCATTTCCCCTTTCTTCCTCCCTTCCACTATCTTTAAAAATCAATGGAAAAAAATACCTTTGGGTGAGGATTAACACAAAAAAAACTTATTTTTAAAAAAGCAGATTATAGCCGAGGCCGGTTTGGCTCAGTGGATAGAGCGTTGGCCCGAGGACTGAAAGGTCCCAGGTTCAATTCCAGTCAAGGGCATGTACCTTGGTTGTGGGCACACCCTCTGTAGGAGGTGTGCAGGAGGCAGCTGATCGATGTTTCTCTCTCATCGATGTTTCTGACTCTATCCCTCTCCTTTCTTCTCTATAAGAAATGAATAAAAAAATTTTTTTTAAAAAAAAGCAGATTATAGTTTATGAAAAGAAAAAAAAAACACAATTTTAGGAATATTTACTGGGCTTTTATCAGCATTGGAGAGGAGCTTACCACAGCTGTGAATACCTAGGTGGTCCTTCTCCCTCTGGGCTTATATTCTAGGAGAAAAATTATAGTAAAAGAGAAAATGAACACACTAGCCACTCATAAGAGCTGATACTTTCTAGGGAGAAAAATTGAGTGGCCTGGGCCATTTCTTTATTGAATAATCTTTTGTATCTTTAGAATTGTGTACTTCTACCAGAAGTAATCATTTTTTGAAAAATGTTGATTCATTATTTTAAAAGTAATGCCATATGGAGATGCACTACACCCATTAGACTGGCTAACATAAAAAGATTGGCAGTGCCCAAAGCTCAGGAGGCTGTGGCACTGCTGGAATTCTCAGACATAGCTGGGGAGAACGTAAAATGGCATGACCGCTTCAGAGAGCTCTTTGGCAGTTTATTTTCTTTCCTTTTTTTTATTTTTATTTTTAAATATCTTTTATAAGAAGGGAGAGGGAGAGAGAGATAGAAACATCAATGATAAGAGATAATCACTGATCAACTGTCTCCTGCATGCCCCCTACTGGGGATGGAGCCCCGCACCCTGTGGATATGCCTCTGGCTGGAATCAAACCTGGGATCCCAATGCTCTATCCACTGAGCCGAACTGGCTAGAGTTTGGCAGTTTATTATAAAACTAAAGGCCTGGTGCACAGATTCATGCACCAGTGGGGTCTCTCGGTGTGGCCTCCCGGGATCGGGCTGAACCTGCAGTCCTACATCCCCCAAGGTATGCAGTAGTGCACGAAGCGGAAGGCCTGGCTCCCGCTCATCCGGTCCCCGCTGCACCTGCCCCCGGGGCCACTCAGTAAGCTCGCTGCTAGTCCGCTGTGGTTTCCCGTGCCTGTCCTAGGTGATACCAGCGCACCCATGACTGAGAAGCTCACACCCAGCCAGTCCCGGTCCCAGTCCGATAGGGGAGGGGTGTGCAGGGGGAGTGTCCGTGGAATAGCCTCGTGCTGTTGCAGCTGTGCTGGCCAGCCATGAGCCCGGCGGTTGGTGCCCATTGGTCAGCTGAGCGGCGCTCCTGCTGTGGGAGGGCACTGACCACCAGGGGGCAGCTCCTGCATTGAGTGTCTTCCCCCTAGTGGTCAGTGCACATCATAGCGACCGGTCGAACAGTTGCTTAGGCTTTTATATATAGAGAGAGAGATTAAACAAAGAACTACCCTATGGCCCAGCAATCCCACTCCTTTACCCAAGAGAAATAAAAACTCATGTCCACAAAATAATTTGTGTGAGGATGTTCATAACTTAATACTAGCCCCACTGAAAACAACCCAAATGTCCATCAGCAAAAAAATGGATAAACATGCTACGGTATCCTATATAATAAAAGGCTAATGTGCAAATAGACTGAGCAGTGGAATGAACAGTCACTATGACATGCACTGACCACCAGTGGGCAGAAGCGCAATACAGGGCCTGCCCCCTGGTGGCCAGTGTGCTCCACAGGCAGAAGCCAGGATTGTGGGGTGTGGGCCTAAGTCAGCAGTCGGACATCCCCAAGAGGGCACCGGCCGGGCTGAGGGCCTCTAGTAATTGAAAGGGCAGGGCAGGGCGAGGATGAGCTCCCAACTCCGCCCCGTAGGGCGGAGTTATCCCTAGCCCTCAAAACGCCTGGACCTGGAGAAATTCGCTCTCTTCCGCCATGCTGCCGGCATGAGTGGGAGGAGCCCATTGCTAGCATGGTGAAGGCTCTTTTGTTTATTGCATCGGACTCGGCTCCCTGGTGGTCCTTGGGGATCACGAAGTCTGGGCATAACAGTAATTATATAATGAAATACTACTCAATTATTGATTGATTGATTAAGGTATCACATATTTGTCCTCAAGCCCCCATTCCACTCCCCCACCCATCCCCACTCATGCCCCAACCCCCCTTATTGTCCTTGACCACTGGTTAGGCTCATATGTGTGCACATAAGTCCTTTGGTTGATCTCTACCTTTTATCCCCATCCTTCTTGTGAGGTTCAACAGTCTGACCCATGGCTCCTTATCTCTGTTCTTGTTCATCTGTCTATGTTGTTCACCATTTCCCCTAGACTACTCAATTTTTTAAATTGCTAATACACACAACAATGTGGATGAATCGCAAGACGCTTATGCTGAATGAAAGAAGCCAGACTTAAAAAATGAAAGTAGCCAAAACCGGTTTGGCTGAGTGGAGAGAGCAGCAGGAACTCCGTGAACTTTCTGTGCCCCTGGAAATGTTCTAAGTCTGGTAGAGGTGTGAGTTACAGGGGTGTTTTCGTCTGTCAAAACTCATGGAACTGCACGTTCAAGTTCTGTCTATGCATTTCGTTGAATGAAAATTATACCTTAAGTTTTTTAAAAAGGAGTATTTGAACAGGGAGAAGGACTGCATACTATGTAAATGTGCGACAGGATACCTCCACGGGGCGGGACGTGGGTGTGCAGAGAGAGCAGGAGGTGAGGGCTCGGTCTTTATGGGATGGTGGAGGAGGGCGCACTAACGTTCACACCCTGCAGCTTTTATTTGTGTTTTTGCATCTAGTGTCACAATCTCAGCATGTTGGCTCCCATTTTACAGGTGAGGAAACGGAGATTCAGGGAGGTCAGAGGGCTTGCTTAAGACCAAGGACTAGGACGTGGCAGGAGCCAGGTTAGAGGGCTGCATAGTTAGTGTAGGTTTCCTGACCCAGAACCTGAAACCAGCCCGCAGCCTCCTCAGGGTGGGAGGGCTGGAGCACAGGAATGTTCGGAACAAAGACGGGCCGGGCTGGAAAGTCGCACCTCCCGCCCCCCAGACGCCAGCCTCCGGCCTCCGGAGAGAGGGGGCGGGGGAGGCGCCGAGGTCTGGCTCCACGGGGCTGACTCAGCGGCTCCCGGGTGGCCGGCGGGTCGGCTCCAGAACAAAGAGTCCGCGGGGCTGGGGGGCGGGTCCGATGGGGCGGGGCTCAGGCCGTGATGGGGCGGGGCGAAGGGCGGGCCGATCCCCAGGACACAGTGGGTCCCCCCCCCTCCCCATACCCAAAGCCGGGGAGAGAACGGGAAGGGGTGGGGTGAAGGCGGGCCTGAGTTCCTGAAGAGAAGGGCGGGAGCGGCGGGTTCGAGAGGAATTCTATTGGGGAAACAGAGAGGCTGGAGGGGCCGAGCTGGGGAACGAGGCGGGGAGTGAGCGGGCGGGGTGCAGGGGACGGGGCACAGGGTTCGGGGTGCAGGGGGCGGGGCGCAGGGGGCGGGGTGCAGGGGGCGGGACGCAAGGGAGGGGCACAGAGGGAGGGGCGCAGTGCAGGGGGCGGGGCGCAGGGGGGTGCAGGGGGAGGGAGAGGTGCAGGGGGAGGAGTGCAGCGGGCGGGGCGTGAGATGGGGTCGCAGAGTTTGCAGTGAGCAGCTCGCTCCGCAGCCCCGCGTGCCGGCTCGGGCAGCCCTGGAGCCAGGCTTTCCCCTGCCTGGTCACTGTCCTGTTCTGTGAAATAGTAAGGTGACCAGATGTCCCGCTTTTGGCGGGACAGTCCCGATTTTTAACAATTTGTCTTGGATCGCAGGGTCATTGGAGAGGGGGTTGAGAGAATGGAAACGAAGAGGAAGTCTCGTCGTGCCCTTCTGCCTTTTGTACTTGCTGGGAAGAACTGTCTTCATACACACATTTCCGTTTAATCCACAAAACAACCCACAGAGAGAGGTCATACTGTCATCCCCATGTTACAGCTGAGGACACTGAGGCCTAGGAGCCTTTTATAGAATGTTCTATTAACAAGTTGGTACCTGTCAGAAACTTAAATCTGAAAACTTAAATCTGAAACCAGGGGTCCGGCTGTGCTCAGTCGTGTTGTGGATGCTACGGAGGCACCAGGCATGGGAATGGACTCTCCCCCAGACTTGCCATCCACTAAGCACTGCCAAGAGACCTCCTCCCCACCCCCACCCCCACCCCAAATGGAGCAAAACGCCCCAGCTGAGCCCTGCCTGAAATCCTGATGCACAAAAGTGTGAGATGTATTAAAATGCTTTCACCTACTGAGTTCCCTATTGCAGCAATAGAAAACCGAAACAGAGGGAACAAGTCCCTGGGGAGCCAGACTCAGGGTGCTGGCTGGGCAGCCACGGGGACTCCGGAGGGCAGGCGAGGGAGCGGTACTCTGGTGGGAAAGGAAAACCGTGAGAGCCTTATTGCACCCTGCAGGGCTGTGGCTGGAGGGACAGGCTGCCCACCTCTCCCTGGCTGGCCACCTCACAGAGAAGATGGTGACTTACCTCACTCGGCTGGCCTGGGACGGAAAGGGCACACAAAATGGAGCTCAGTGACTCATGGCTCTTTAAAATCCCCATGCAGGCTGAAACCGGTTTGGCTCAATGGGTAGAGCGTCAGCTTGGGGACTGAAGGATCCTGGGTTCGATTCTGGTCAAGGGCATGTACCTTGATTGCGGGCATATCCCCAGTAGGGGATGTGCAAGAGGCAGCTGATGGATGATTCTCTCTCATCGATGTTTCTAACTCTTTATCTCTCTCCCTTCCTTTCTGTACAAAATTAATAAAATATATTAAAAATAAAATAAAAATAAAAATAAAATCTTCGTGCAGCTCTGGCGGCTTTGGCTCAGTGGATAGAGTGTTGGCCTGTGGACTGAAGGGTCCCAGATCCAGATTCGATTCCCATAAAGGGCACATACCCAGGTTGTGGGCTCAATCCCCAATGGGGAGCATGAATGAGGCAGCTGATCAATGATTCTCTCTCATCATTGATGTTTCTACCTTTCTCTTCCTCTCTCTTCCTCTCTGAAATCAATAAAAATGTATTTAAAAAAATCCCTGTGCAACACACACACCTGGATAGTGGGTCTGCATGTTAAACAGGTAAAACTGAGGCTTAGAGAGAGAAAGTGATTTGCCCTTGAGGCAAACAAAGCTCCAGCTATGGAGGTGTGGCCTGGCCAAGTCAGAGGGTTCAGAGGCATGTCATGGTGGTGGTGACCCCCTGGGGCTGAGTGCCCTGGGGGAGGGACTTAGATGCTCCCTGCCTGGAGGAGGGCTTGTATACCTGTCCCAGGAAGAAGAGGATGGGGAGAAATGGGGAGTCCAGGTCCCCTAAAACCCAGGGAATTAGCCAATGTTCTTGCTATGCCCATGAAGGGCATGGCATGCTGCAAGACCTGGGGAAAGAAGCTAAAGAAGCAGAATCTGCAGCCAGGACCCTCCCTGGGCATAAGGCCAGGATACCAAGAAGGTGGACACAGACGCATACAGGGGTGTCCACCTGAGAGAGTTAGGAAGTCAGTGTTCTTGGAAGGTGATATCATTGTTTGAAACTCAGTTTCCCTGTCTATGAAACAGTGACAGTACCCGTGAATGAGCCAGCGGCTGATGGGAAACTCCTAGCCCAGTGCCTAGCACCATAGCCACAGTACTTGTGGTGCTGGTATTGAGGGCTCGAGAGTCCCTGCTCTCTCCATAAATCACCCAAAGTTTGTGGTTCTTTTGTGTGTGTGTTAATCCTTGCCCAAAGATAGTTTTCCATTGATTTTTTGAGCGTGGGAGAGGGAGAGACAGAGAGAAACATCGATGTGAGAGGGACACCTCAATTGGTTGCCTCTTGCACACACTCCAACCAGGGCCAGAAACGGTGCAACCAAGGTACATATCCTTGACCAGAGTGGAACCTGGGACCCTTCAGTCTGCGGGTTGACACTGTATCCACTGAGCCAAACTGGCTAGGGCTGTTTGTGATTCTTAATCTGATATTTGGGAGTTTCCGATGGCAGAATGAGGTCCTTGTGCTGCTGTGATATTTCTGAAAGCCAGAGGGCCGTCCCCTGTGTAAGCGGGGAGAGGTTGCACAAGCTGACAGAAAAATCTCTGTTCTGGGCCGGGATCGCCAGCTCTCCAGAAGGTCACGTGGCGAGTCCTGCCCCACGCAGCTGGGACAGCTGTCTTGGCAAATAGGAAACAAATTAATAATTAATCAGTGCTCTGCTTTCTGAGATGGAACCCGGGTGAGGGTGGTAATCTTAAAAGCGGTGAGCCACAGGTCTGGTTTGATTCCTCTTCACCCCAATGCCGTTGGATGGGCAGTGAACACGAAGGCCCCAGTTTGGAGCCACCAGATCACAGTGTTGGAAGTGACCATGGTTTGGTGAGACCAGGGCTAGGGGCTGTCATTCCTGTATTTCTCCATAAAGGAGCTAACATCCATTGGGGCCTCCTATGTGTCAGGCACTTCACAGGGATTCCCATTAATGATCACAATAACACCTTGAAATGCTGTGCCATTTTACAGGTGAGAGATGCTTTACCCTCATCCAATTTGATGACTTCACTTACTTAGCTGCCTCTGTGTAGAACAGTGATTCTCACTGGGGGTGATGTTGCTCCTCAGGGACATTTGGCAATGCCTGGAGACATTTTATTTTTTAATATTTGTATGGATTTCAGAGAGGAAGCGAGAGGGAGGGAGAGATGATAGAAACATCAGTGATGAGAGAGCATCATTGATTGGCTGCCTCCTGCACACCTCTTACTGTGAACTGAGCCCACAACCCAGGCATATGCCCTTGATCGGAATCTAACCTGGGACCCTTCAGTCTGCAGGCTGCCGCTCTATCCACTGAGCCAAACCAGCCAGGGCTGGAGACATTTCCGGTTGTCACTTCTGGAGGTGGGGCACATCTTGTGGGTAGAGCCCGGGGATGCTGCTACAAACAGGACAGCCCCCCACACACAAAGAATTATCCAATGCAAAACGGAATGATGCTGTTGGAGAAACTCTGTTCCAGAAAGCTCCATGCTTGCCCTCTGGGCCACTCCAAGAGGCCTGCCCTGAGGCCCCTCCTGGGAGAGGTGCTCCTCCTGGTGGCCCCTCCAGCCACCATCTGTCCTAACAGGTTACGGATCACTGATGTGCTGCTGCACCAGAGCCGTTTGGGCAAAGGGCATTGGATTGATACTCAGTGCCTGTTGGTTTGAAACACAAGGCCATGCCCATCTTTCTATGGACGCCTTGCTTTCATTAGGCTGGTGGCTCCTTCAGGTCTGGAGCGTGTGTGACACAACCCACAGCTCTGTTCTTGCCAGAGAGGTGGTGTGTGCAGTGTCACTTATGCAAGTGGACAATCTGATAATCCACCCATATTGCTTAGCACAGGGCCTGGCAGGTGGCAGCATCCTGAGAAAGTTGGTCATCACTATTATTAGGTGCTGCAAGCAGCAATGCAGTTTCCATGAAACAATAGCGAGGTTCCTTCTAAACACGAAACCCCGCAAACATGGTAGTCTCTGTCATACTTCCATGCTCTTGAGCAAGCTGCTTTCTGTTGTTGTTTTCATTACTTTTTTTTTCTTGCTTAGAATGCTGTTCTCTCTGCACATGTCTCCTGACACACTCCTCTTTATTCTTCAAGTCTCAGTTCAAGTGCCCCCTCCTCTCTGAAGCCTCCCTTGTTTTTCCTCTTCTCTTCTGCATCCACCATGATTCTCCACCTCATCCTGAGACCACACTACCATTAGAGTATCTATTCTATCATTAAAAACGTTTGTGTTAGCCCTAGCTGGTTTGCTCAGTGGAGAGAGCATGCAGACTAAAGAGTCCTGGGTTCGATTCTGGTCAAAAGCACATGTCTGGGCCTCAGGTTCAATCCCCGTGGGGGGGGGGGGGGGAGGTTGCAGGAAGAGCCGATAAATAATCCTCTATCATCATCAATGTTTCTCTCTCTCCTTCCCTTCCTTTCTAAAATCTATAAAAAATATGTCAAGAAAAAAAGTTTGTATTAAATTTCTTCCTATGCAGTCTGAGTCCTTCTCCCATCCTCTCCTCCCTGCCTCCCTGGGTCAGATCCGTCTTTGCAGCCCAGCACCAGAACACTGACACGTGGAAGCAGCAATAAACTTCCATGGAATGAGGCTGGTCTGATTATGTGAAGCCCTCCAGCAGGCTTCTTCCACAGATCTTTACCAAGGCACTGCCCTCCGCCAATGAGAGCATCAGGTCTGCTTTATCCGGTGCTCAGGTTTCGAGCCTTTGAATCCAGAAGGTCATAAGGAAGAGTGGGGGGAAGGAAACTGACATTTCTTCTGAAAACCTGTTTGATTTCTTTAAAATAACATGAGTAGCTGGAACCAGTTTGGCTCAGTGGACAGAGCGTTGGTCTGCGGACTGAGGAGTCCCAGGTTCGATTCCGGTCAGGGGCATGTACATTGGTTGCGGGCACATCCCCGGTAGGGGGTGTGCAAGAGGCAGCTGGTCGATGTTTCTCTCACATCGATGTTTCTAGCTCTCTATCCCTCTCCCTTCAGCTCTGTAAAATATCAATAAAATATATATTTTTAAAAAATAAAATAAATGAGTATTGCCCTGGTGTGGCTCAGCAGTTGAGCGTCAACCCAGAAACCAAGAGGTCCTTGGTTCAATTCCCAGTCACGGCATATGCTGGGGTTGCAAACTTGATTCCCCAGTAGGGGCGTGTAGGAGGCAGCTGATTGATGATGTTCCTCTCTCATCGATGTTTTTTTCTTTCTTTCTTTTTAAAAAAAATATATTTTATTGATTTTTTACAGAGAGGAGGAGAAAGGGATAGAAAGCTAGAAATGTCGATGAGAGAGAAACATCGACCAGCTGCCTCTTGCACACCCCCTACCAGGGATGTGCCCGCAACCAATGTACATGCCCTTGACGGGAATTGAATCTGGGACATTTCAGTCCGCAGACCGATGCTCTGTCACTGAGCCAAACCAGTTTCGGCTCTCTCATTGATGTTTCTATCTCTCTCTCCCTCATCCTCTCTCTCTTTCTCTAAAAATCAATTAAAAAATGCATTTTAAAAAATAAATAACATGCCGGGACCGGTTTGGCTCAGTGGATAGAGCGTCAGCCTGCGGACCAAAAGGTCCCGGGTTTGATTCCGGTCAAGGGCATGTACCTTGGTTGTGGGCACATCCCCAGTAGGGGGTGTGCAAGAGGCAGCTGATCGATGATTCTCTCTCATCGATGTTTCTAACTCTCTATCCCTCTCTCTTCCTCTCTGTGAAAAATCAATAAAATACTGCTGAGACCGGTTTGGCTCAATGGATAGAGCGTCGGCTTGGGGACTGAAGGGTCCCCGGTTCGATTCCGGTCAAGGGCATGTACCTTGGTTGCGGGCATATCCCCAGTAGGGGGTGTGCAAGAGGCAGCTGGTCGATGACTCTCTCTCATCGATGTTTCTAACTCTCTGTCTCTCTCTCTTCCTCTCTGTACAAAATCAATAAAATATATTTTAAAAAATCAATAAAATATATTTAAAAAATAATAAAAATAAATAAATGAGTATTAGAGTAATACTCTAATAACAACAATCAGAGTCCCTACAGGGGTTTTAAAGTGTGTCCACAAATTCTTTGACAATCCTCCCTTTCATAGTGAGAGATGAAGTGCTAACCCTTTCAGCGTGGATTGGACTGAGTGACTCACTCCTAACCAACAGGTGGTGGAAGTGAGGTGTGTGGCTTCTGAGACTCGGTCTTTCTAGTCTTCCTCTCCCTCCCTCTCTCCCATCACTTGGTCTGGGGCAGGCTGGCTACCATGTTACGAATCTAGCCAAGCACCCCAGCGGGAAGATCTATGCATAGAGGACCCCAGGCTTCCTTTCGGCAGCCATTTGCTGGCGCAATGGTGGAAGTGGCATCTCCAGCCCAGCCAAGCCTCTGTCTGTCTGCAGCCCGGGCAAGCTCCTGGGGGACCCTGGCCAGCACCACCCAGCTGAGCTGTTCCCAAATGTCTGCCCCACAGAAACGGATACGATATTTGCTGATTTTGTTTCAGAGGCTAAGTTTTATGGTCGTTTGTTATGTGGCAAGAAAATGAATAGAGAGTTGCCCAAGTCCTCCAGCCGTGGTTCTGTCTTGGCTGGGCACAGGCGTTTCCAGGAGGCGGTGTGCCCAGTGGCTGGAGGACGAGCCCGGGGTCAGAGTGGCTGGGCTGAAACACGACTGCTGCTCACCAGCCGTGCGGCTCTGGATAAATGACAACCTCCCAGCGTTAGTGGCTCCCGCGGTTGTCATCCCAGCTTTGCGGGCAGCTCCACCCTTCTACGCTCTCAGGCCAAAAAGCTTGGGGGCAGGGGGGGGGTTGGGGGGGAGTGTTTGCTTTGGTTCTTTTCTTTCACTCACATCCCACATCCAATCTACCAGAAAGCCCCATCGGCCCTACCCATAAGATAGATCGGAGTCTTGCTATTCCTCACCACCTCCACTGCTGCCACCCTGCCTGAACCATTGGCATCTCTCATCTGGATTTCTTGGTGGCATCTGGCCTGGTCTCTCTCCTTCCGTCAGCTTGGATTTCCTACAGTCTGTTCTCCACACAGTATCCAAAGGGGTTTTCCCCGGCACCGGGTCACATTCCTCCTTTTAGTCTTTCAGAGGAAAAGCTAAAGCCCTTATGAAGTCCTTTAAGGACAATAGAGTCTGACGTGCCTCCCGCTCCTCACCTCTAACCTTCTCTCTTACCTCTCTGCCCTCTCCACACGGGCACGCGCCCACCTCAGGGCCGGTGCACTTGCTGCTCCATGTGCTTCCTACCTAACCTTTAGGTCTTTTACCAAAAATTCTTCCCCAGGAGCCCTTCCTGACCTGGAGTCCAAGTGAAAACTGGAATAAATTCTTATCCGACACTCCCTTCCCTGCCCTGTTTTGCTCGCTGACACTGAGCTTGACATATCAGAGGTTTTGCTGGTTTATTTGTTTCCTCCCAATAGCTCTCCTCCTGAGAGTAGGGATTACCTTCTGTCTTGTTCATTGTTGTATCCCAATTCTTGGGGCATAGTAGGTGCTTCATAAATATTTGAAGGATTAATTCAGGTGCTTGGGTCCCAATGAATTAGAACCTGGTATGTGCATGTGGCCCAGGAATCTGTATTTCAAAGAGATACCCCCAAGTACATTAGGGTTGAGAGGCCTTTTCTCAAAATGTCAGTCGGAAAGAAGTCATCATGCAAAGTTCAGCCCTCAAGGCACCAAGGCCAGAGGTGGGAGGAGTTGACCAGGTCCCAGGTGGCAGGGGCAGAGGAAGCAGAATTAGGGACTGGACAAGCAGCACTGGGCACTCTGCAGCTCGGTCTGCACGGGCCTGCACAATCGGATTCCAGGGCCTGCAGAGAGGGGGAGTGTGAGTCACTGGAAGCCGGGCTTAGGGCCGGGCGTGGCCCCAGCTCAGGTGGTCTGAGGCCAATTGGAGCTGCACTCACCTCCCAGTGACCGAGGAGAAAGGCAGAGCATGGTCCTGCCTTTGCCCAAACTAAGTTATGGTGAAGTTATGTCCATGTTTAAGTTCAAGAGTTGATCTCAGCCGAAACCAGCTTGGTTCAGTGGAGAGAGCATTGGCCTGTGGACTGAAGGGTCCCAGGTTCGATTCTGGTCAAGGGCATGTGTCTTGGTTGCGGGCACATCCCCAGCAGGGGGTGTGCCGGAGGCAGCTGGTCGATGTTTCTCTCTCATTGATGTTTCTAACTCTCTATCCCTCTCCTTTCCTCTCTGTAAAAAATCAATATATTTTTTTAAAAAGTTGACCACAGCCTTTAAAATGCCTAACCGTTAGGCCCTAACCTAGGGGTGTCGAACTCAATCAGAGAAGGGGCCAAAATCTAAAATCCAGCCTAAATCGCAGGCAGAATGGTTTACTGAACAGTCATAAACTGTCATTGTGATGGAAACGCAGCGGAGTGCAGTGATGACAGCGCGGTGCGGGCCACATTGCAAGGCCTGGTGGGACGGACGGATTTGGCCCGCGGGCCTTGTGTTTGACACATGTGCGGCCTAACCCATTAAAAAAATTATAACAACTAAAAGTGGGCTTCGGGGCAATAACTGAAATTTAACTCTGATCTGAAGGAGCTGACAGGCTTACTTTGGTGAGGCCTCCATGACACTGGCTTCAAGGAAGAATAAAAAATGTTTGCAAGCCTCTTTCCCAGGGCTGAGGATTTCCCAGACCTGCATCACCTGGGGACATTTGTAAAGACAAAAGCAAACAAACCAGGTTCCTATTGCTGCTCAGATGTTGGGTTGTGTCTTGGATCTGGCTCAGAAATTTGGATTTAAAGGGACTCATATATGCAAGAGTGAGGAACATTGCCTGGGCCAGTAGCCTGGACGATAATGAATCATGCAAAGCAGAGGCCTTGGCATCAGGCCCTCTCTCACTTCTAAGCTGTTTGAAAAACTCCAAGACCCAATTTCAACACATTGAAAAAAACACTAGCATGCCTATAAATCTCAGTAGACTATTGTGCTTGTCAAATCCACCTTTGAGAGTTTATGTTCAGTTGCTTCACGGAAAGCCTTGGGCACTCTGATGACTGAGCAGTTGTTGAAGATGGTCCGTCTTATCTGGATTATTCTAACCGGCAGAGGTTGCTGGGAGATGGCCCCAGGAGCTGGGGAGTTTCACTGGGTTTGGTGGGAAGATCAGTTTGGTGGTTTCCAGAGTCATAGTTTGTTTTTTAATTGATTTTTTACAGAGAGGAAGGGAGAGGGATAGAGAGCTAGAAACATCGATGAGAGAGAAACATTGACCAGCTGCCTCCTGCACACCCCCTACCAGGGATGTGCCTGCAACCAAAGTACATGCCCTTGACCGGAATCGAACCTGGAACCTTTCAGTCCGAAGGCTGACACTCTATCCACTGAGCCAAACCGGTTAGGGCCAGAATCATACTTTTTAAAAAATATATAATTTTATTGATTTTAGAGAGGAAGGGAGAGATAGAAAATCATTGATCGGCTGCCTCTTGCACGCCCCCTACTGCGGATCCAGCCCAAAACCTGGCCATGTGCCCTTAACTGGAATTGACCCCTGTGAGATTCTCCCGTCCCCAGACTGGTGGGTGGAATTATGACATTACTGGCATCTGCCACAGAGACAACCCCAAGACATTGAACCACCAATCAGCGCGTGCCGAAGTGCCCTGGAGCCCACCCCTTCCTGTTCCGCCCTGGGTCTAACCCCTTTCCTGATCCTCCCCTCAAAAAGACTCCCCAGACCAGCCACGTGTTGCTTCTCTACATCGCCATCTATGGAGGCAGCCCGCTGGGTCCTTTCTCCCCTCCCCACTCTTTCAATTCTGATTTCTCTACCTCCCTGAGTCCCGCTCACTACTGGGGAATAAATTTTACTTTAATATATCTTGGTGGTCAATTTCCTGCGCCTCAAACCTTACAACCCCGAGGCCCTTCAGTCCACAGGCGGACACTGTCCACTGAGATGAACCAGCAGGGGCCAGAGTGATACATTTGGACCCGGGTATGCCTGACTTCTGCATTTGATGCTCTTCATTGCTGTGCTACCCTCCAAGGTTAGAGTTCATGGTCACACACATATGCCCCATGAAACACACAGAACTGAGACACCCTAGGCCTCTTCCCAAAAGAACACTGCTTCCTGCTCTCCTCCTCCAACCCGCCCCTCTCCAGCCCCACTGTTCTCTCTGCAGGACAGCTCTAATTGGTGGCTTTCTTCAAAATCCTGCAGAAGCCACCATGCCTGATGCCCCTGGTTTGGCATTCAGGGCTATAACCTGGATACAACTTCCCTGTGGAAGGCAGGATAATGGCTCCTAAAGCTGTCCGCATTCTAATCCCTGGAGCCTGTGAATGTGGGCATGACAAAGGGGAGTTTTGCAGCCTTGGCCAGGTGGCTTGGTTGGTTGGACTGTTGTCCTGATACACCAAGGCTGCAGGTTCAATCCCCAGTCAGAGCACAAACAGGAATCAACCAATGAACCCATAAATGGGTGGAGTGGCAGATTGATACTACTCCCCCCCAAAAAAATCAATCAAAATCTTTATTTTTTTAAAAGAAGGACTTTAGCAGATGTGATTAAGTGCTTTGAGAAGGGGATATTTTCCTGGACTATGTGAGTGGGCCCAAACCGATCAAGACTTTAAAAGTGGAGAGCTTTGCCCAGCCCCCAGCCGGTGTAGCTCAATGGTTGAGTGGCAACCTAATGAACCAGGAGGTCACAGTTCCATTCCCGGTCAGGGCACATGCCTGGGTTGTAGGCTCAATCCCCAGTGCGGGGTGTGCAGGAGGCAGCCAATCAATGTTTCTCTCTCTCTCTGTGAAATCAATAAAAATATATGTCAAAAAATAAAAATGGCCGAAACTGGTTTGGCTCAATGGATAGAGCGTCGGCTTGGGGACTGAAGGGTCCCGGGTTCGATTTCGGTCAGGGGCATGCGCCTTGGTTGCGGGCATGTCCCCATTGGGGGGTGTGCAAGAGGCAGCTGATCGATGACTCTCT
Organism: Pipistrellus kuhlii; assembly: GCF_014108245.1. Lineage (NCBI taxonomy): Eukaryota > Metazoa > Chordata > Mammalia > Chiroptera > Vespertilionidae > Pipistrellus > Pipistrellus kuhlii. Next base: position 177,588,422 of record NW_023425515.1, on the reverse strand, counting down.
CTCATCGATGTTTCTAACTCTCTATCTCTCTCCCTTCCTCTCTGTACAAAATCAATAGAATATATTTTAAAAAATAAATGAATAATAAATAAATAAATAAATAAAAATGGCCGAAACAGGTTTGGCTCAGTGGTAGAGCATCGGTCTGCGGACTGAAAGGTCCCGGGTTCGATTCTAGTAAATTAACACCTTTAACACACTCACTCACAAACAGAAGCAAAGGATGATTAAAGAAATTATAAAGAACATGAGCTCGCATTGCCATGTGGTCGGTGATGGGATATACGTTTAAAATTGCATGACAACTTTCTAGTCATCCCTTCTTGTGCATGATTCTTTGGGTTTAAACATCCAGCTTCCTTGCATTTCCATTGTTTATGAACATTTCACTATGGAAAAGTTCCGTCACCCAGAAAAGTTGAAAGAATTGTTCAGTAGCCAAAACCAGTTTGGCTCAGTGGATAAAGCATCGGCCTGCAGACTGAAAGGTCCCGGGTTTGATTCCGGTCAAGGGCATGTACCTTGGTTGCGGGCACATCCCCAGTAGGGTCGTGCAAGAGGCAGTTGATCGACAACTCTCATTGATGTTTCTAATTCTATCTCTCTCCTTTCCTCTGTAAAAAAATCAGTTAAAAAATATATATAAAAGATTAAAACACACACACACACACACACACACACACACACACAAAACAAAACAAATAGGAAGCTTTCCAAAGGACTGGGAAGCCCTAGAAACCCCCTCAGTCCCACCTCTGAATCTTATGGACCAGGAAAGAGGGAGAACAGCCTGCCCAAAGCTACACAGCCAGTGAGAGGCCCAGGCCAGGGCCCCAGGAATGACAGTGACAAGGACATTGATTCCAGCCCCTGCCCACCCTCATGCAGGGGCCCTGCTGACTCACAAGGCCGGAGGGAGGACAGGAGGATAGAGAAGAAAACACCATCTTTAATCAACCCGCCTGCGCAGAGACCAGGGGAACGCTCCCTGCCTTGCAAGGTCCCAGTGAGAACTCGGTCCCCTTGCAAAAACTGTCTTATAAAAACAAAAGGCTTCAAAGCACCAGTGGCTAAACCCCTTGAGTAGAAAGGGGGTTGGGGGAGTGGAGGCGAGATGACAATTGGCTGGGGGGAAGGAGGGCAGGGAGGAGAAAGAAGAGAGGGCTGGAAGCAGGAGTTAGCCAAGTGGTGGGGCAGCAGTCAGGCCTGAAGGGAACTGCCCCATCTTGAGCTGTACCCACCGGCTAATAGGCTGACCATTTGGGACCTCGGTGCCTGTGGTGACCAGGGAAACTCCTGGGGCTGGTTCCTTGGCACAGAGCTGCACTCGGAGTGGGGTTTTAGCTCAGGCTGTGTCGGCTTTAGACAGTAGGAAATACTAGAGAGTGAAGAGCACAGAACAAAGTGGTCACCACAGACGGGCTCAGGTGTGCAAACGGTCTGCACTTCCCTCCAGCTCCCTGAGGCCTCCCGTCCCTCCTTCCCCAGGGCCACTCCAACTTCACAGGCTGGAGCTGAGGCCTGACCCTCCTGCCCTTGGACTCACCCGCCAGGGCCCAGGAGGCAGGGTGCTCTGGGATGCCTGTGGAGGGAGGTGGGGAGAAGGAGCTCTCATCTCTACTTGCTCTCAAGTTAGTGTGCTGGGCCTCCTGACCCCCACACCAGCCCTCTCTACCTCTTCTCCAGGGCATTGGAGTAGTCATAAATGCTAGGGATCTGTGAGCGTGGTGACCTGGCAGAGCTGAGCTGCCCTTTTCCGCTCTTAAGTCACAGGTCTTCCAACTGCTCAGGTGGAGTTGCTGAGCGCGGAGGGGACCACAGGTGCAGCAGCTTTAGGGATCTGGAAAGGGGGCTGACAGTTGACTGGGAATCCCCTTTCCTGGAGAGAGCTTGGAAGGTTTGCCAACGGTGGACAGAAGCCAAGTCTAGGAAGGCCTCCCGGTGGGTCAGGCTGGATTCAGGGCCCTGGGCTCCCTATGTCCAGTTCCCGACGAGAGAACGGGTATATTGCTTTAAGAGAGGCGTTGGCAAGTGGTGGCGGTGATGTGGAAATACGGTGTGGATCTCATCGGGTTCTAGAGTGTCTAAGTTGGAAAGGGGTTTGAAAATGACATCTGGAGACCAGGCACTGGGTTTTGGAGGTTGAAACTACAGAAAGTACACTGTGTTCAAAAGCCTAGCGGTGTGGCCTCAAAGCAAATCACTCTACCCCCTCTGGGCCTCAGTTTCCTTATCTGCAAAATGGGGATTATAACCCCCGCCTAACCCAGGGAACTCAAGAATCCATCGAGAGAGAAGGCTAGAAAGAGCTCCATCTGCTAAGGGGTTATTTTAATTATCTGAGGTGGGGAAACTGAGGGCCAGAGAGGGCCAGGGCTTTGCCAGCTGCCACACAGAGAGTCGGTGATGGAGCTGCGATTAGAACCCAGGACTCCTGCTCCGAGCTCGCGGAGTGAAATGAGTGTGGTGAGATGGGGTGAGTGTCCATCCTGCCTCTGCTCTCTGGACAGTGAACAGGATGCTGAATGAAGGTTGAAAGAGAGAGGCTGGAAAAAGGGAGGGAGGCCCCAGCGCCCGCCAAGGCTGAGATTTAAAAAAAATACAAACCCCGAGATTCCCCTCCCTCACCCCGCCCCGCCCCGCCCCATCCCTGAAGTCCATCCAGGCTGCACAGGGCCAAGTCCAAGTCCGCTGCAGGCCAGATCCGCTGCAGTCAGCCCGCCAGACACCAGGGGGCGCGCCTGCCTTCTGGGCCCCGAGCTCGCGGCAGTGGCTGTCCGTTTAGCACAAAGCACTCGGCACCGGGGTGGGCGTGGGGCTGAAGCTAGCCCGATCTGCAGGAAACAAAGGCAGGTTAGGAAAGTGGATCCCGGATGATGGGGGAACAGAGAGATCCGTCCGTCTGCTCTTCCCACCCCTCCTCTCCTTTTTACCGACTCTAACGCCCGGGGCCCCCGTCCCACCCTGCTCGGCGCCATGACCCACGTGTACAGAGGCTGCAGCTGTAAATGCGACGTCTTCTGGGGCGCCTGGTATCCGTAGGAGTCAAAGCCACCGATGAAGTCAACTGCGGAAGGGAAGGTGGCACTTAGTTAGAAATGGGCGGGGGGCGGGGCATTCTGAAGGGAGAAGGTTCTTGGGGGCAGGGCTTGAGCCACTTGGGGGGAGGAGACGGGGTTGGGGGAAAAACGCTGGGAATGGGAGGTGCCAGATAGGGACCAGCCTTGTGGAACCCCTCCCAGGGGCAGGGCCTGACAGGGGCGGGGAAGGCGGGGGTCCTGGAGCCCTGGACTGGGTACCTGGACATCTGGACCTCAGTCCAGAATGGTCCGACTACCGTATATAAACGTCACCCACCCCTGTCTCCTCTCCTCCCCACTCAGAGAGGGGCCGCCCCGGGCTCCCTCCCACCGAGGCGGTGCGGGCCCCTGTCCAGGGTGCTGAAGCCCGGGGTGCCCCGCGGCCAGGCTTTTCCGCTTCCTGAGGGCGCCACACACTTACAGCTGTCTTCTTCCTCCAGGAACACTTTGCTCACGTAGCAGGCGAACACAAAGCCGAACAGCTGGGGGAGGAAGAGGATGAGGAGGAGGGAAACCCTCCCCCCACCCTCTGCCTGGCCCTGCCTATCCACACTGGAGGGGCAGGGCATGCTGATATGAAGGCAAACCCATAACAACTTCCAAGTTAATGACTGGGCCTTCAAGTCAAACCTTCCTGGTTCCAGTCTCTGTCCTGGGAGTGTGACTTTGGACAAGTAATTATTTGAGCCTCAATTTCCCCAGTTGGATCTGGACAATATCTTATTGGCTTGTTAAGAGGAAAGACAATTATGTGGGGTGGGGAAATCCTCCCCAGGCAAGCTGGAAGACCTAGACTCAACCCTTCTTAAGTAGGGCTATGCAAAGGGGTTTTCAGACTCCACTCCTGGGAGTGCTGTGAGGTGGAGGACAGGAGGACTCACAGCCAGGAAGATCTGCAGGGCGCTGCTGAGGGCTTCGATGTAGGGATAGTCGAGCAGGCAGCCAGTGACAGAGATGACATGGTGGTCTTCCAGGGCCAGGCGGGAGTTCAGGACAGGTGTCACCAGGCAGCCTGGCCCGTTCTCCATCCACCAGGAGCGGTGCAGGGATGTGTTGAAGGTCATGATGAAGTCCCGGTCCTGGGGGTAGAGGGGCCTAGGATACTGAGCTGGGGTGGGAGCATCCTCCCCACGGCCCAGGAGACTATATATAAAGCCTCTTTCACACGTGGACCGTTAGAGCAGCCTCCTCCCATCACTTGCATTGTGGAGGGCATGGATGGGGGTGAGGGGGTGTGAAGAGTATGTATCTGCAGATCCACATTTGGCCAGTAGGTGGCACGTGATGACCATGCAAGCCTCCCCATCCCATCAGCAATAGAAGGGGTTGGTACTGAGCTACAGAACCCCAGGATTACAGGGCTGGAAAGAACATTAACAGTGACCAGATACAAGTTTCCAGCTATTGGTGAAATCTTCAATACAGGCCCTTTCATGACCCATTCAGCCTCTCCACGCCTGCTCCCCATGTGTGACCCTGGGCAAACCTTTTCCCTCGGGCGAAGCGGCTGACCTAGGCCAGAAGTTGTTATCTATGAGGTGCACCCCCGTGTCCATTAATCCATTCACTCACACAGGCCACTAACAGTCAGTCACTGCATGCTGACCAGGTGCAAAGACTCAGCAATCAAAGGAAGTCAGGGTTGCTCTATCTGAATTTACTAAATAAGGAACTGAAATTCAGAGAGAGGAAGACACTTGCCCAAGGTCAGACAGCTAGAAAACATTGGAGCTGGATTTGAATCTAGTAGGTAGTCAAACTACAAAGCCAAATGCTCTCATTCATGTAATGCTGCCTTCTTAATATCTAAGAATGAAAGCTGTGCCTTGGCCAGTTTGGCTCAGTGGTTGGGGTGTGGGCCTGTGGACCGAAGGGCATGCACATACTTCCATTGCAGTTTCCTTAGCTCTCACAGGGGCACGTGCAGGAGGCAACCCACTCTCATGTTGATGTTTCTCTCTCTCTCTCCTTCCTTCCCTTCCACTCTCTCTAGATATTAATGAAAAAAAAAAGAATCCTTGGGTTAGAGTTAAAAAATGAAGAAAGAAAAAAAAAAAAATGGAGCCGAAACCGGTTTGGCTCAGTGGTCTAGTTTTGGCCTGCGAACTGAAAGGTCCCAGGTTTGATTCTGGTCAAGGGCATGTACATTGGTTGCGGGCACATCCCCAGTGGGAGGTGTGTAAGAGGCAGCTGGTTGATGTTTCTCTCATTGATGTTTCTAGCTCTCTATCTTTCTCCCTTTCTCTCTGTAAAATATCAATAAAATATAATAAAAATAAATAAATAAAAACGTTTTTTTAAAAAATGGAAGTTATACCCTCTGGGTTTACTCTTCTCAAAGCTAATTATTCCTACTTTCTTTTTTTTTTCTTAAATGACTGGTTTTTAATACTTTTTAAAAAAATATATATTTTATTGATTTTGTACAGAGAGGAAGGGAGAGGGATAGAGAGCCATCGATCAGCTGCCTCTTGCACACCCCCTACTGGAGATATGCCCGCAACCAAGGTACATGCCCTTGACCGGAATCGAACCCGGGACCCTTCAGTCCCCAAGCCGACGCTCTATCCATTGAGCCAAACCAGTCTCGAGCTCAAAGCTAAATATTCCTACTTTCTTCAGTATTTTTCCATGGGACATGGTCTGTTCAATTTTTCCCAAACAAACTCTAGTCAATCTCTTTTTCTTTTAATATTTTTTTTCACTTTCATTTAAATTTTATTTTTTAATATATTTTATTGATTTTCTTACAGAGAGGAAGTGAGAGGGATAGAGAGCTAGGAACATCGATGAGAGAGAATCATCAATCAGCTGCCTTTTGCACATCCCCCACCGGGGATGTGCGTGCAACGAAGGCACACACCCTTGACCAGAATCGAACCTGGGACCTTTCAGTCCACAGGTCGATGCTCTATCCACTGAGCCAAACCGGTTTCGGCTCAATCTCTTTTTTCTTCTGAAAAATATTGATCACCACTGAACTCAAATCTTTGTGGTCTAAACAGTACAAAATGCATGGGATTTTCACCTCCCTTGCACTGAGGATGTGTGAGGCCTAAGAGTAGATCTGCTGGCCACCATATACTTTTAGTTTCTACAAAGCTTGTTATCAGCCATGACCCCAGCCCATCTTCACACAGACTCATCTCCATTCTTATCTGCTCCGTCATCATTTGTGTCTGAGAGGGCAGAGGGGGCCAGAAACAAAAATGTGGGGTGGGAGATGGGAATAGATTACTTGGGTGTTCGGAGGGAAGTTTCTTCAAGAGATAATCCCTCCCCCCAAATAAATTCACCAAAGAGAGCATGCCCCAGCCCTCTATCACTGGAGGGGAGAGGTCAGGCTGTGTGCTCTGGCACTGCCAGGCCTGAGGCTTACCTGGGACAGCTGTCCAACCTCCAGGTAGAAGCAGATGATAAACGCATTCCAGCCAACCCAAAGCACCAGCCAGGCTGCATACTGGGGAAAGCAGAGGTGGGGTCAGGGTGGGGCCTGGGGGAGTGGGCTGGGGGTACGTCCATGGACACAGAGTTAATGGACTGAGAAGACTTTTGCAGGGGAAGTTACGAATACCTTGCTTCTAGAGCACCGAGAATCGTTAACAAATCATTTTTATACCAAACCAGTCTTTGTAACGGCCCTGCAGGGAAGGCATTGTCCTCGCTTCAAAGATAACTAATTTAAGGCCTAGAGAGAGTCTCCCCCCCACCCCCCCTAAGATCACACAGCTAGAAAGAGGCAGGGCTGGAACTCAAACCCAAGTCCTAGGGTAACTAATGCTATCCACTAATGCCATGCCACCGCACATGGCCAAGAGCTGGAGCGGGGCTGGCTATTTGCACCCAAACCCTATGCCGACAATTCCTGTGGCTGCCACCAGCAGGCGCAGCATTTTATACTGGTGCCTGGGCATCCTGAGAACTGGAGAGAAGGGTTCTCACGTCTCACTCAGATGAGAGAAAACCCTGGAAGGGCCATGTTCTTCTCCTGGTCTCTGGGAGGCGGGGACAAGCCCCAGAATGAGGGCTAGAGGGCGCTGGGGGTAGCAGGACACTGGGTGTCACTGTTATTGCAGGTGCCAAGCATTTCTGCAGTGAATCTGCTGAAAAGCCTTTTCCCTCAAGAGAGGTAAGTGGTGAATGGGTCACAGAAGAAGAGCAGGGGACACAGGAACTGAAAACCGGAGTTAGACAGAGACCAGCCAGGACCAGCCAGGATTTAGAATAGGGGTGTCGAACTCAATCAGAGAAGGGGCCAAAATCTAAAATCCAGCCTAAATCACGGGCCGAATGGTTTACTGAACAGTCATAAACTGTCATTGTGATGGAAACGCAGTGGAGTGCAGTGATGACAGCGCGGTGCGGGCCACATTGCAAGGCCTGGCGGGACGGATTTGGCCCGCGGGCCTTGTGTTTGACACATGTGATTCAGAAAAAGGAGCCAGGGACACAACCCACTCTGGGGATGGGCCCAGGGCCACTCTCAGCAGTATTCTCGATGAGCACCGAGGGACGAGGGACAAACGCCAAGCTTTCCCGAAGCAACCCAAGGAACCAGGCTCGACAAGGCTCCTTCCTCACACGGGCTTCCAGAGGCGGCCTGGTGAGGTGGCAGGAGCATCCGCTCTGGATCTGAGGCTCTAGTCCTGGCTCTGCCTCCCACTGGCTGTGTGACCTTAGGAAGTGTTGTCACCTTTCTGAGACTCACAGAAAATGGAGCTGGTGCGACACACCTCCCAGAGCTGTGTAAAGATCCAATAAAGCAAGGGACTCCTTCGCAGAGAGCCAAACACAAGGTAGGCACTCCTCAAATGATGTATCATGTTCATAGTTGGATTTTTTCCCCTAGGAAATTATTTAGGAAAAATGCCAATCTTGTCTCTGCTGAATGAAGAAGCATTGGGATTTGGGCATTCACACCAACAGGGCAGGGGTCTGCGTGCCTGTGGTGGTGGTGGTGGTGGGTGGGGGGACAGTTTTGGTTGGAGAAGTGGGGGCGATGGAAGGGGGTGAGGAGAAGGGGGTGGCTTAGGAGGAGTCATGAGCCATACCAGAATGAGGTACCGGGAGCGGTATTGCACCGTGCCAAAGATGCCCAGGATGACCGCCATGATGTGCAGGAAGTTGGCCAGGATAGGAGCCCATTGGTAGCCCAGGAAGTCAAAGATCTGCCGCTCCAGTGCAGCCACCTGTGGGGAAGAGCAGACTGAGGCCGTGTGCGTGACATAAAAGGGAAGGACGGGGACTCCTTGACCTTGTGGATGAGGTGACATCAGTTATGGTGGTGATGAGGAACCATGGCGGATGGTGCAGAAATCCCAGAGCCATCCCAGCCCTGCAGTACCAAAGGGGTGCTGGGAGGTGGGACAAGTCTGTGGGGGTGGAGGACTGAGCCCTGAGCATGACTTTGGGGTGGGCTGAAGGGAGACGGGAGCCAGAGTTTAAACAGCTACCTCCCTGTCAAGAAGTCCTCCCATTTGCTCCCTCCTTATATGGGGCTCTCAGTCAGTAGAGTCAGGATCCAGACTCCTCCCCCGGCCCTGGCCCTTGGAGGCCTCAGGGATGCCTCTGGGTCTGAGTCATCTCTCCCCAGGCCCCCTCTCTGTGGCCTAGGCAGTGTTTCCCAAAGTGTGGTACTCGTACCCCCAGGGGTACGGGAAGAGTTTGGTGGGGATATGCACTGCATCGTGCTTAGCTGCGCCTAATTCTACATTCTCATGAGTATGAGGGGTACCCAGCATTACGAAAATTATAGAAGGGGTACACATATGTCAAAAGTTTGGGAAACACTGGCCTAGGGGATCCATGGGCCACAGAGAAAGAGATTTTGCTTTCTCCCCTTCCCTGAGGGAGCTGCAGTAGATTGCAAAACTGGCCTCAGATTCTCCTCCCTTTTTCCCTTTTCTTTGGCAGGGCCCGCCCACACTAGCTCTGCACTTGGTCATGTGACTTGCTTTGCCCAATGGGAGTTAAGCAAATGTGAAGCAAGTGAAGGCTTGAAAAATGCTTGTGCACTGGAGCTTGCTCCCTGGCTACACTTGTAACACAGAGAACACCTTGTGGAAGAGCCCATGCTGACCTGCTGAATGACAGGCACCCCAGCTGCCAGCCAGCCAGCCAGCCATCAGAGTGAGGCCACACCAGCTCATTCAGATGCTGGCCAACCCACCGGCTGACCACAGCCACACAGCCCAGATCAGAACAATCCCCCAGCTGACCCTCAGAATCATGCGCTGAATAAAATGGTTCTTTTTTTAAACGACTACATCTCGGGGTGATTTGTTACACAGCAAAAGCTAGCTGATGCAGGACACAATCAACACTCCCTTCCCAGCAGCCCCTCGTTCAGTCTTTCAGCTGATAAAATCAGGAATAAAGGTGCCACGTATTGACTGACCAATATTCCTTCTTCTGGTTTTGGAAGCTGCCGCCCAGACACTCAGTTCGTGTGGCCGGGTGGGGCTGATTCCACTTCTAACTCCCACAGCGGGCTTGTGACCTATGCCTAACCAAGTAATCCACAGTGATCTCTTCAGGGGGGAGGGGGCACTCACTGTGTGCCTTCTCCCGAGAGTCACCAAAGCTAAGGAACAGAGAGTGAGGAAGGACGATGAACAGGCAGGAACAGTGTCCCTGGTGACATCATTTTAGGTCTGGGGATCCAGACAGGCCTGAAACTAACCGTCCCTCCTTGTACCTGTGATTTCTGTCACTTGCAGCCAAGAGTCCTAAGACAGAAGGAAGGGAGATTGGAGGGTCTGGCTTGGCAGGGAGAGGGAAGATTCTGCTAAAGTGAAAAGATCCCAGGAGCTCTTTTCCTGGCGGGGAGGAGGAGAAGGTGGACCTGATGCCACCACACAGATGGCAGGGCTGGGCAGAGACCCAGCAAGCTGCAGGCTCACCCCTGGCACCCACCCACCCACCTGGCACCCGCCTGCCTCTTGTTGGTGACGCCCCTCCCAGGGCTCTGCAGATGGTAAAGAGCGTTCCAAGTTCATCTCTCCCTTGATACTCCTTGGCAGAAAGGCAGAAGGGAGGCCACTGTGTCGTTTTTGGAGAAAGAGGCGAGGCTCAGAGAGAGGAAGTGACTTGCCTAAGGTCACACAACTGGTTGTGGCAGAGCCAGGCAACGGTTCTGCCTCTCTCCGCCCTTCCTGGCCCCTCCCGAGTCCAGGGCAGCTCACCCTCCCTTGCACTCAGACCCCTAAATAGCAAAGAACCTCAGGCTATAGCTGATCCCTTTTCATACTCCACTTGTCCCAGCTTGCCTACTCAAGCTTCAGCATCTACCTGCTCCTGTTTCAGCTTCCAGCCCCTTTATTCTTTTTTTTAAATATATTTTATTGATTTTTTATAGAGAAGAAGGGAGAGGGATAGAGAGCTAGAAACATTGATGAGAGAGAAACACCCATCAGCTGCCTCCTGCACACCCGCCACTGGGGATGTGCCCGTAACCAAGGTACATGCCCTTGACCGGAACTGAACCCGGGACTCTTGAGTCCAAAGAACGACGCTCTATCCACTGAGCCAAACCGGTTTCGGCGCTTCCAGCCTTTTTAGAAACCAGCTACCCACTGGATGGCTCATCGTGAACTTAACACGCCCAAACCTGGCCTGTTTCCAGTGATGTGGGGCCCCATGACGTGTCCACCTGCAGGAGCTAGAAAGCTGAACTTTAGGTCTCCCTTCCCTCCCTCCCCTCCATGCCGGCCTGTCCAGGTCTGGCTCTCTGACCTGCTGAATCTCTTACACGGCAGGTCACCTCTCTCCCTCCAGGGTCTGCTCTCACCTGGCCTTTGCAATGCCGCCCCCCTTTCCTTCCTCCCCCGCCACGCCCCACTTCTAACCCACCCCTTTCCTGAGTGAAACCTCCGAGAGGCTCCCCTGCTGCCCCCCCCCCCCCGCCCTTAGCTCCCCACCCCCACCCTAATTATTTATTTATCGGGTAGCTGCCAGCTGAGGGGATGCAGTTGCCATGGGAACCTTCAGCCCCAGTCAGGGCTGCTTCTGTTCTCAGTAGGATGCTCTGGTCTGTCTAGACGCCAACCCCAGGAGTTTAACACCAGGTGGGGGGTGGGAGTTGGGGGCAAGGAATGAATAATGGAGATGGGCTCAACCCACCCCCAGGAAGCTGGCTAGGGGGAGAGGGCAGGGAGGGGGTTGGGCTTAGGGCCAAAACCCACCAGAAGTCTCTTGTACCCAAGCCCTCGCCAGCCAATTCTGCAAGTCAACTACTTTCCTGGCCCAAATCCCAGGCATGTCGCCCTGGGGCTCAGACACAGAAGTCAGGCTGTCTGAGGAATGATGAGGGAGAGGCCCCTGAAGTGTTCCGAGGATGGCTTGGTCCAGCCAGATACTCTCTCTTTTATTGACTTGGGTTCACGGAGGGCCAAGCTGAGAAGAGTTCCCCATTTGGGATCAGGCAGAGCCGAGATCCACCCCCAGCTCAGTGCTGGTGTGACCCTGGGCGAGTCACTCACCCTCTCTGAGCCCAGGAAAGTGACCCACGGATTCAGGCAGCGCGCTTTACGGAAAGCTCTCAGCTCAGGGCTGGCACACAGTTGGTGTATATGGCAGCAGCCCTCTCTGCATCCCCAAACTCAAGCCCCCCCTTTTCCCAGTGGATTTCTGAGGCAGCTGACGAAATTAAACCCGACTCAGCCCCTCATCCGTGAAATGAGGGAGTGGGATTGAAACCACGGACAGCAGAGCTGGGAGGACCCCTGGAGATCTGCCGGTCCAGCCCCCTCATTAGGGAGGTGAGCAAACTGACAGCAGAAAGGGACAGAAAGGGACTGGACCTGTCGAGGGGGAGGGTCTTCTCCCTCTCCCTGAGCTCTGCCCCATCTCCTGGGGCCATTTGGGGTCAATGCCATCTGAGCATGAGCTGAAATACACACCCAACGAGAGACAGAAAGGAGTACAGTCATGGAGACCAGGCAGTCTTTGCCAGGACAAGACAGACGGGCTTGGCAGGGACGCAATTCATTGTACAAATGTTTCTTGAGCACCTACTATGTGCCAGGCCCTGGGCAGGGTTTGTGGACAAGTTGGTGTGGCTCCTGCTTCCGAGAGTGCAAGTCTAGAGACAGCTGTCACCGAGCCCTGGGAGCTGATGATGGGGCTTCTCTGCCAGGATTCCCATCTACCCTGGGGCTCCTTCCTGTCCCCCAACACACACACACACACACATACATACACACACACACACACACACACACACCCTGGGGCTCCTTCCTGTCCCCCAACACACACACACACACACACACACACACACACACACCCTGGGGCTCCTTCCTGTCCCCCAACACACACACACACACACACACACACACGATTGTTTTCCAGGGCTCCCGCAGCCCTTCTGCTTCTCTCGGTCCCAGCCTGGAACCTGCTGGAAAATGGCCAAGGCAATAACCGTTAAGTGAAATAAAACAAGCTGCAGAACAATATGATTCCATTTGTGTAAAAAAAAAAAAAAGAAAGAAAAGAGAGAGAGACACACGAAATGTGTGCGACTGTAAATGCACAGTCAAGAGCCATGGAAACACAATAGATGATCATGAGAAGTTCTCTCCAGGGAGTGGGAGTGGGGCGATGGGGAGACTTTTACTTTTAAACATACACGCTTCTGTATTTCTGAAGTTCTTTTTGACAACAGTTCTATTTTTTTTGGGGGGGGAAATGTTTTTAAATGTTGATTCACCGCTCAGCCCCTGTAAAAACAGGGCCAGAGCGGCTCAGCGGATCTGAGGTCTCCTCCTCTTATGTGAATGTGTGCGGGCCCTGGGAGGTCTCCTCCTCTGATGTGAATGTGTGCGGGGCCCTGGGAGGTCTCTTCCTCTGATGTGAATGTGTGCGGGGCCCTGAGAGGTCTCCTGGGCCTCAGGGTTCTCCGGTGCCACGGGGGCCGCTGCCTGCCTGCCTGCCTGCGGGGGACCGGCCTTGGGGTCCTGTGGCCTCTGCTGAGATCCCAAAGGCCCTTTCCCCCAGGAGCTGGTTCTGCTGGCCCTGGTACAGCCTGGCCCCACGTTCTGCCTGAGCCATCACAGCCCTGCTTTCCCCGCCCCACCAGACTGGGACCCATCACTGCCCTCTTCTACGGTAGGTTCGGCCAGCCAAGAGTTCCTCTGCCTTCTCCCCTCAGCCCTAGTGGAGCTGCCTCTGTATGAAGGTTCCCTTTTCACAGAGCGGTCACCTGAAATCACTCAGACAGGAAGTGGCAGAGCCACGATCTGAGTCTTTGTCTCTGTACACACTGCTCTTCCCACCCAGCAGCCATCTCTCCAGAGTCAGGGGCTTAGGAAGGGGGCAGAGCAGAGGTGGGGCAGAGCCTGCTTGGGTCAAGGGCCTCTCCTAAGTCTCCCGGGGGCAGTGATGTAAGTTCACAATTATTACCTCCCATTAGTACCATCTGTTCGTTCATTCATTCTACAAACAGTTCTCAAGTGTCTTTTGTGTGCTAAGTTCAGAGAAGTCCCAGTGAACAGAGACAGCCCCACTCCTGTCCTCAGGGCTGACAGTCCTGCCTCAGGGCGGACACCAGGACGCAGGCCCCAGCCCACACAGCAGGGAAGCACAGAGGGGCAAGAAGAGGGAAAATTCTTTTTCACTATTAAACAAAACAAAATTTCTTCTCTCCATGGGTCTTAGAATTGTAGAATCATGTATTGAGCACCTGCTGTATATAACCCCTTGTACGCACATCACATCTCTTAGTCCTACCCCCGTGGACGGACCAGGCCCAGAGCAGTGCAGGGCCTGCCCAAGGAAGCACTGAGGCTCCAACCATCAGTGTGGGCCACACCCTCGCTCTTCCCTACCGCATGGCTCCCTGAGCCTGTGCGCATGAAGTGGTATTTGGGAATTCCACCCTTTACAGTCCTGCTCCCTCTTCCTCAGGACAGCTCCCCATTCCCTCGAGCCCCCACATCGCCATCTGTCTTCCTCACACCCTCCCGCCAGGGCCCAACCCTCTGCCTCAGTGGAGCCCCGGGAGCAGGGAGCAGCTGGCCATCACCTTCCAGGTAATTAGCCCTGGGAGACCCGCTTGGAGCTGTTAGGGAGGCCAGGACTGTCTCCGAGGGCTGATCTAACCAGCCCTGGTTCTGTCAGAAGGTAGCCACTGGGGCTTGGCCTCAGTTTCCATGGCAACCCCACTCCAGTGACTGCTGACCCATCCCCAGCGAGGGGCGCTCCTCAGGCCCCTTCTGGGCAGATCTATCCCAATGCACCTCAGAATTGGCAGCTCCATTAGAAAGAGGGGATTGGTAGTGGTCTCATTAGCATACATCTACATTAATTTGCATAAACCCTAGGCCTAGCAGCCCAGGGTGATACCAAGGTCAGTCTAAAAAGAATCAAAGCGTCCCTCCATCTCCTAGGGCTTATCTCATGTGCCATCTGGTCCAGACCCACAGGCAGCACAGTGGGCGGTGGTGTGGGCAGGGCAGGACAGGGCCAGTGACTCTCTGTGACTCAGTCTCCCCCTCTGTAGAATGGGGACAGGGTGCCTACTTCACCTAGGTGTCGAGAGGACTGAGGGATCTTCTCCACCATTCCCAAGCCCAGGCCCTGCCCTGGCCCCAATCACCCCCAGTCTCCACTCCTGGAGCTCCTTGCTTTCTGCCTGCGGCAGACCCAGCCTCTTACAGGCCCAGAAGCCAGCAGGAGCCCAGCAGAGCCTGCACCTTGGATCTGGGGCTACTGTGCCACCCTCCTCCTACCAGGCCCTTCCCCCCACTAATTTCTGGGCTCTGGCAGAAAGTGGATTGGAAGCTGGCTCTGGAGGGTGCAGTGAAGGCTTGGGAAGAAAGCGCCCTCCAAAAGGAACATTCCAGAAGGGGATGGAGGAGAAGGCAATCCAGGCAGAGAAAACCAGCAAAGCCAGGCTCTCCCAGGAGAGGCCGGCCACAGACAAATGGACATTTGTATAAATACAAAGATGATGAATCAGATCCCCCCATTAAATACCATGAATGACATCATATAATTAAGCCAAAAATCTCACGGCAGAAAGCACCTAGATGGAGCAGGCACTTAGGCAGAGAGAATTAATAAGGAGACACTGAAAGTTTCACGAGTGGCTATAAGGATGGAGCTGGGGTGGGAAAAAGCATGAGGTAGACAAAAACAGTTGGGTGTTAACATCTGCCCAGCAGATAAAATCTCAGGCTCACACCTAACTGGTTTGGCTCAATGGACTGAAGGGTCCCAGGTTCGATCCCAGTCAAGGGCATGTACCTTGGCCATGGGCACATCCCCAGTAGGAGATGTGCAGGAGGCAGCTGATCCATGTTTCTCTCTCATTGATGTTTCTAACTATCTTTCTCCCTTATTCTCTGTAAAAAATCAATAATATATATATATATATATATATATATATATATATATATATATATATTTTTTTTTTTTTTTTTAATTTTTTTTAAATCCTAGGCTCTGGGAGTCAGGTAGACTGGGGATGGATTCCCAGCACTCACTTACAAGCTTTGGGATCTGGGAGAGTCAGTTTCCTCACCTATAAAATGGGAATATTATTACAAACACCTAAGGGGTGTGAGGATTCAGCGAGGCAGCGACAGTAAAGGGCTTTGCTTATAGTAAGAGCTCAGTAAATTACCCTTCCTTGAACAAGTCACATTCCCTTCTGGGTTTTAATTTCTTACTGGCAACAATGGGACAATAATGCCCTGTCTTCACAGAGAAATTAGAGATCACATAAGATCATAACCATGAAAGCCATTTATATGCTCTAATGTGCTTTTTAAACTATAAAGTGCGATGCCCACATTATTAGGATAATTACGAAGTCCTTGGCTTCGTAGTAAGGTCAGATTCTTGCTGCTTGTTCCCTGAGACACTGTGCACTGTGGTGGTTAAAAGTATGGCCTCGGAGTCAGACCATCTGGGCTCGCATGCTGCCTTCCACGCATTCGCTGTGTACCCTTCAGCAAGTCACTCACCCTCTCTGTGCTTTAACTTCTTCACCGATAGAATGGGGGTAACGATAACGGTACCTACCTCATACGGTAGTTGTGAAGCCTAAATGAGGGGATACGTGTAAAACGCCCGGAGTACCGCCTGGCCTGAAGCCATGGGGAAAGAGCCATGTCAGCTGTGATGAGGCTCCCCACAGGGAAGATCCGGGCCCCAGACCTCTCAGAGGACTCACGTTCTGGAGAAGAGACCACAGCTGTCCTGGTGTGCAGGCCTCTTTGAGCCCAGGCAGGGCTCCCTCCACCTGGCCTCTTGGTCCGCCCTTCCTCTCCTTATTCACCTGTCAAGCATTCATGGCACCCCCACTAGTCCCCCGTGCTGGGGGCACAGACCATGAAGTGTCTAGGGAACAAGGTCTTCCCTTTGGGGACTGGCACTGAGCCTGTCTGTACAGGCTGCCTTATGTCCACTTCATTCATTCCTCTAAACTCTTCCCCCGCCCCACCCCTTAGTCCTCACTGAGGATACGGCTTTGTTTTGTTTGTTTTTTAGAGAGAGAGAGGAGGGAGAGAGAGAGAAACATTGATGTGAGAGAGAGCAACATGGATCTGTTGCCTCCTGTATGTGCCCGGACTGGGAATCAAACTCACAGCCTTGGGTGCACGGGAGGACACTCCAACCAACTGAGCCACCCAGCCAGGGCCATTCCTTTCAGCGTTTGAGAGGTGTCATCCATGTGTGGAAACAGAGCCCACGGAGCAAAGAAATGGACTCCAGGTCACAGAGCAGGGCCGTGGCAGGGGCAGGATCCAAACGCAGACCTGTGGGCTCCGAAGCCTGCCCACCACCACCCCGCCTTCCCCATGAGCTCTTCGGCTTCACAAATGGCTGCTGGGCCCCCGCAGTGCCCCCACCCACCGAGGCCTGACTCCCTTCTGCTGAAACTGGCGGCCCTCCCAACGCATCTGCTGGTGACACTGATGATGCTGAGCTGTGTTCTGTCCAGACCCATCATGGACCAGCCACGGGACCTCCAGCCAGCATCTGACACGCCCTAAGCCCATTTCCTCCACGCTAACAAGGAAGAGATTAAAACCCGCCTTTCAGAGTGGACCTTAAAGGATGCAAACCATGGCACTTGGCTCAGGCGGGGCGCCTGACAAATGCCATCCTTTCATCAGGTCTGAGTGCAATCCTCCCGGGGCCCCGTGCCCCTCTCCGCCCCGGGCCTCCGGAGGCTTGTGCTCTGACCTCGCTCGGCCTCCAATGAGCTTTCTCGTTCCCGCTGCCTTCCTTTGGGGAAAGTTCCTTTCATTTTTCTCTGAGGCCTTTCTTCCTTGCTAATGAGACAAAACAGAGACCTCCCTGCAGCCCTTCTGCCGTCTCCTCCAGCAGGAGGCCTGCCCGCCTCACAGCTCCGTGGGAACCTCTATGTCGGGGCTCAGTTGGCTGGGCCCCAGGGCTCCCTCAGGAAGCGCCCTCGAAGCTGACCTGGGCTCCCGCATGGCAGGCCAGCTCTGATAGTGGCCACCGCTTCTCGCCTGCAGCAGAGGCACGCCAACAGACACCAGACGAGATGCTGCCGCACCAAACACGCCTGCCTTCCCGTGCCTCCTCCCGCCTCTGGCTTTTCTGACCGGGCTCTGGGGTGGGTCTGGGACAGCCTGTCTCAGAATTACGTTGCTAAGACATTGGGCAAATCACATGACCCCTTCAGGGCCTCCATGTCCTCATCTATAAAATGGGAATTGTAATCCCTACCCTCTGGCTTCTTGGGCTAAGGGTGGATCCAACAGGATAAATGAGATCAAGGAGCCATCAAACTCTCCCCTCACAGGGGAGTCCCCCAGGGCTCCCACGTCCTGTTCCAACTGGGTCAAGAGTAGCACACTTGCCTGACTGGTGTGGCTCAGTGGTTGGGCGTCCACCTATGAACCAGGAGGTCATGGTTCAATTCCTGGTCAGGGCACATGCCCAGGGTGTGGCCTCACTCCCCAGTAGGGGGCGTGCAGGAGTCAGCCAATTGATGACCTCTCATCATTGATGTTTCTATCTTCCTCTCTCTGAAATCATTTTTAAAAATATATTTTTTATTTTTTTTTTTTTTTTTTTTTTTTTTTTTTTTTTACAGAGAGGAAAGGAGAGGGATAGAGAGTTAGAAACATCGATGAGAGAGAAACATTGATCAGCGGCCTCCTGCACACCTCCTACTGGGGATGTGCCCTTGACTGGAATCGAATCTGGGACCCTTCAGTGCGCAGGCTGATGCTCTATTCACTGAGCCAAACAGGTTCGGCTGAAACCAATTTTTTAAAAACATATTTTTTAAAAATAGCAGCACAGTAATATTCACGCTCCACCTCCTTCCCACCTAAGCATCTCCAACAGCTGCAAGAGAGGACTCTTCTGTGAATCTGTTTTATCTTAAAAGAATATGCATCCAGCTGAAACCGGTTTGGCTCAGTGGTAGAGCGTTGGTCTGTGGACTGAAAGGTCCCAGGTTCGATTCCAGTCAAGGGCATGTACATTGGTTGCGGGCACATCCCCAGTAGGGGGTGTATAGGAGGCAGCTGGTCGATGTTGCTCTCTCTTCGATGTTTCTGGCTCTCTATCTCTCTCCCTTCCTCTCTATAAAAAAATCAATAAAATATATTTTAAAAAAAAAGAATATGCATCCAGCATTCTCTTCTAAACAGAGCCTCCTCTTTATTTTTTTAAAAATATATATTTTATTGATTTTCTACAGAGAGGAAGAGAGGGGGATAGAGAGCTAGAAACATCGATGAGAGAGAAACATCGACCAGCTGCCTCCTGCACGCCTCCCACTGGGGATGTGCCTGCAACCAATGCACATGCCCTTGACCGGAACTGAACCTGGGACCTTTCAGTCCGCAGACCGGTGCTCTATCCACTGAGCCAAACCGGTTCCAGCAACAGAGCCTCCTCTTTAGTTCACTTCCCCGGAAATCAGGATAGAATCACGGCTCTGCACGGACGCACGGTATCTGTATCCTGCGGCTTAATGTCCTCCTCGTCCCAGCCTGGCAGGTACAGGGACTGCGACCTGAGATGCCATCAGACTGGGTATAAATCCTGTCTCCGCCACTTACAGGCCACTCGCCTCGTAAGCCGCTCGGCATGGCCGAGGCTGTTTTCTCCTCTGAAATGGGGATAATTTATACCAGAACGGAAGTCTGTGGGTGAAGGCCAGGGGAAGGCGGAGAGGGTGGGTGAGGAGGAAGGATCCGAGCCTGAGGTCAGGGCCATGGACAGCTGGAGTCGCTGCAGGAGGAGCTGTGAGAGGACTGGCTCTCTCCGCCTTCATTAGGCCTTCATTCTCACCTCATTTACTGACTGTCAGTCACAATACCAGACGCTGAAGATACAGTGGCGAGCAAAAAACACACACAGCCCCTTCCTTTCAGGATAAAAACACTCAACAAAATTGGAACAAAAGGGAACTTTTTCCATCGGTTAAGGGCGTGTATGAAAACCCACAGCAAACATCATGCTTAAAGGTGGGAGTCTGAAAGCGTTCCCCCTCAGTTCAGGCACAAGGCAAGAATGTCCGCTCTCCTCACTTCTATTCACCATTGCACTGGAGATTCTGGCTAGCCCATTAGGCAAGAAAAAGAAATCACTCCAAGGCACCTGGATTGGAATGGAAGAAACAGCCCTAGCTGGTTTGGCTCAGTGGATAGAGTGTCAGCCCGCAGGCTGAAGAGTCCCGGGTTCGATTCTGGCCAAAACATGTCCGGGTTGTGGCTCGATCCTTAGTGGGGGAGCGTGCAGGAGGCAGCCAATCAATGATTCTTTCTCATCACTGATATTTCTTTCTTTCTCTCTCTTCCTTCCTCTTTGTTTTTGTTTTTTTAAAAATATATTTTATTGATTTTTTACAGAGAGGGAGAGAGAGAGGGATAGAGAGTTAGAAGTATCGATGAGAAAGAATCGTCGATCAGCTGCCTCCAGCACACCCCCTCACTGGGGATGTGCCCGCAACCAAGGTACATGCCCTTGACCAGAATCGAACTCGGGACCTTTCAGTCCGCAGACCGACACTCTATTCACTGAGCCAAACCGGTCTCGGCTTCCTTCCTCTTTGAAATCAATTTAAAAACAAAAGCAAAACTTAGGGCTACTAAGTTAGATCAGCAATGTTGCAAGATCCAATATCAATATACAAAAATCAGTTGTATTTCTATACACTAGCAATGAACAATCCAAAATTGAATTAAGAAAATTCCATTTACAATAGCAGCAAAAAGAATAAAGCACTTAGGATAAATTTAACCAACTAAGAAGGTGAAAGATTCATACACTGAAAGCTATAAAATACTGTTAAAAATTTAAATAAATAAATAGGAATCCAGTGTCCATGGGTTGGAAAACTTAATGTTGGTAAGATGGCAATATACTCAAATTGATCTCATAGATTCAGTACAATCTCTGTTGAAATTCCAACTACCTTTCTCTCCTCCCCCCCAAGAAATGGATAAGTTGGTCCTAAAATTCGTATAGAAATGCAAGAGACCCATAAGAGCCAAAATAGTCCCGATACATGGCCAACAAGGATGAATCTTGAACACATTATGCTCAGTGAAAGCAGCTAGTCACAAAGGATCACACACCGTATAATTCCATCTATATAAAATGTCAGGAACAGGCAACTCCAGAGTCAGAAAGAAGATTAGTGGTAGCCAAGGGCTGGCCGGAGGGAAAATGGGGAGTGACTGCTAGTGCAGTGTTTTTCAACCTTTTTTGGGCAAAGGCACACTTGTTTCATGAAAAAAATCACGAGGCACACCACCATTAGAAAATGTTAAAAAATTTAACTCTGTGCCTATATTGACTATATATAAAGTAATTCTCTTGAATAGGAATCAAATAAACACAAAGAAAGTATTTTATAATTACTTTATTATGAAATATTAAGTAAACAAAATAGTGAAAAATTATAAAATTCTTGTCTTGTCTGCACCTACGGCACACCAGGCAAAACGCTGTGCTAGTGGATGAGGTTGTGGTGTTTTTTTGAGAGATGAGAATGTTGTGAAGTCAGATAGTGGTGAATGTTGCACACACCGGTACTCTGTGAACATACTAGAAATCACTGGCTTTTACACTTTGAAATGGTAAATTTAATGGTATGTGAATCACACCTCAATAAAGGAGAAGAAAGGAGGAGGAGGAGGAGGAGGAGGAGGAGGAGGAGGAGGAGGAGGAGGAGGAGAAAACCCAGACACAGCTCTTGTCCTCATGGAGCTTATATTCAGTGGGGAGTGGGGGGAGAGAAACTCAAACACCCGTGTGTCCCCACACACACACACACACACACACACACACACACACACAGCCCTCTGAAGGAGGGGTACCCAGAATGAGAGCTATGATGGAAGTAGTCGAGGAAGACTTTCTGGAGGATGTGATCTGAAGGAAGAGGGGTTGACAAGGAAAGAAGGCGGAGGAGGGAGGTTCCTGTGGAAGGAGGGAGTTTGGTGAGAAGGACCCAGAAAAGATCCCTGTGGCTCGGACAGAGGAGATGAGAGGGAGCAGGGCAACAGAGGGAAGGCTGGAAGGGCTTCTGTGTGCCAGGGCCAGAGGCCAGAGGGGCAGGGCCAGCGGCTGAGGGGCACCAAGCCCTCTGAGCACCTCGGGTCAAACATCGCTGGAGGTATCAGGTCAAGTGCTCCCTGCCAACATCTGGAGAAGAGTTGGAGGACATTTCTCTGGGCTAAGCCTCTCCCTTTGTTTGTTTGTTTGTTAATCCTCACCTGAGGATATTTTTCCCATTGATTTTTTTTTTTTTTAGAGAGAGTGGAAGGAAGGGAGGGAAGGGGGGGGAGAGACAGACAGACAGACATTGATATGAGAGAGATACGTTGATTGGTTGACTTCTACATAGGCCCCCACTAGGACCAGGGATTGAACCCACAATCCTTTGGGGCTCAGGTGGGTGCTCTAACCACTCAGCAACGCCAGCCACGACTGGACTGAGCCCCTCTGGATGTGACCTGATAGAGAGGAAAACATCCACTTCCCTGACTTTTTAGCGATACCTCCTGTACTGAAACTCCAGGGAAGGAAATACTGATGAAAACCAGCCTCACTGCTATGGCAACAGCAACCCCTTCTGACTTCCTGCCAGACTGAAGGCAAGAGGGGAAGTCTGCCTAGCAACAGTGGTGGGCTGCAGGAGCCCCCCTCCCCGCCAGGGGCTTCCGGATTCCCCTTCTATTACCGTCCCAGCCTTGGCTCCCATCCCAGCCTCCCGCTTCTCCTCCCAGCAGAGAACCACAGCAGCTACCGGTATCCAAACAGGCCTTCCCAGCTCCGTCTGTGATTGTGTCACCACCGAAATGTGGGATTATCGCCCCACTGGACAGATAAAGACACTGAGGTTCACAGAGGGGAAGGGGGCGCTGCCAGCCTGGTACCCTGCCCTTCGCTCTCCAGGATGGAAAAGGTCTGTGCATCTGGGCAGGTCTCCCGCTCTGATCCGTTTGTGGCAAAAGGAATAAACGAATGGAAGGAGTGCCATCCCTCCATCCTGTCCCCTCCTTCTTTTCCTGGTAATCCACCAGTTCTGGGGCATGGAGGCGCTCTGCTCTGGTCTAGCCCAAAGGAGGGGAAAGGGAGGGGTCACTGGAGGCCTGAGAGCCAGAGAAGTAAAAGGGTGGAAGTGCCCTGGCTGGTTTGGCTCAGAGGATAGAGCGTTGGCCTGCGGACCGAAGGATCCTGGGTTCAGTTCTGGTCGGGGGCGCAGGCCTGGATTGCAGGCTTAATTCCCATGAGGGGGTGTGCGGGAGGCAGCCGATCAATGGTTCTCTCTCATCGTTGATGTTTCTATCGTTCTCCTCCTGTCCTCACTGAAATGAATAAAAATATATTAAAAAGGAGGAGGAGGAGGAGGAGGAGGAGGAGGAGGAGGAGGAGGAGGAGGAGGAGGCTTCTCTTCTCACCTCCCAGCCCAGCCCCAGGCTGGCTGAGGCTGAAGGGAGGGCAGAGGAGCTGGGAAGAGGGAGTGGAGCTGCCGCCTGTTTCCGGGCCCTGGGCCAGAGCCTGATGCGGGGAGAGGTGTGCCGTGGAAGAAAGAGTGGAGGGCGGCCCTCCTTACCCTCATCCTGTCCCCTGCCGGCCTGGGCTTCCCAGGGAAAGAAAGAAACGGCTTGTAAGTGCCTACTATGTGCAGTTGCTGAGCGCAGCACTTTTCAGGTGGCGTCTCATCTTATCCCCAGAAAGACACTAAGATAATAGCTAACGCTTATTACATCCAAGTATCTCTCGCATGCTTAGCAGGCTTTGATTCATCTAATCCTCACAGAAAGCATGCCAGGCAGAGACCGATCATGCTGGCTTCCCACATGGGAAACTGAAGCGTGAGGAGGAGAACTGCCCCCGGTCCCACGGATGGCAGCGTGTGAACCAGGGCTTCTGGCTTTGCCAGCGGCCATGAGGAGCAGACGCACAGTCCTCCTGGGGGAGTGGCG
Organism: Pipistrellus kuhlii; assembly: GCF_014108245.1. Taxonomy (NCBI): domain Eukaryota; kingdom Metazoa; phylum Chordata; class Mammalia; order Chiroptera; family Vespertilionidae; genus Pipistrellus; species Pipistrellus kuhlii. Next base: position 177,564,913 of record NW_023425515.1, on the reverse strand, counting down.
TCCCCATCTCCCAGAGAGGGCGAGGGAGGCCCTTTCTTGAGGCCGCCAGGTGTCAGAGATGGGTTGGAGCCCCATCTCCGGGGGACGTATGTGGCATGCTGGCTTACTGAGTGGCACCTCCTGGACTGATGGGCCCCTTTGGCACAGAGACCACGGGGAGCGGCCCCAGCTGCAGACAGGACGGAGCAGGGGAGCATTTCTGTTCAGGGCATTTTTGTCCGGAATCACACACCCAACTGTGTGTGATCCATTCCAGCGACGGCATCAGCCCGCTTCCTAGAACAGTCCATGGAGGACCCTGATACCAGGCATCGGAAAGGACCCAGCATGCCCCACTGCCTCCCTGGGCCTCTGTGGACCTGTCTGTTCAAACAAAGGGTTGGGAGGATGTTCTCTGGGATCTTCCCAACTCCCAAAGCCCAGGATCCTCTGCCCGGGAGCTTCCCACTCAGCACAGCCATGCCTCCCACAGGCACCGCCCTCCGGGAGCCGGACGGGGATTCCTGCGAGCCGTAATTACAGCAGCTACCGCGTCCTAAGCCTTGGCCAAGTGCCAGATGCTGCGCGGAGTGCTTTTCACGGATTCTCTCGTGGAGTTTGCTCAGCAGCCTTAAGAGTCATTTTACAGGTGCAAAACCTCAGCTCAGAGGGACTGAGCGACTTGGCTGTGCTCACACTCCTGAGCAGCAGAAACAGGATGTCTCCGGGTCACCTGGTGCAGGCCTGGATTAACCATGCCCCCTCCCCCGCTCCTACCCTCATCCTGTCCCATCAGGCCTCAGGGGGCCCACCAGCCCAGCCTGTCACGGCTGACAACCACGGCATGATGCCCAGGACGGGCCCCAGAAAGCCTCTCACTTTGCTGGGGGAATCCCGTGTCCCTGGTGGCCTATCTTGGGGATGACAGCTAGCAGCAGCTTGCGGACAGCAGCCTACTCAGATGGCACCTGGGGCCGCTGGGAGCAGACAGGCAGTGACAGGCTGGAGCAGCTGGAATTGCCCGGAGCAAATCAGACACCTGCACCCCCACACCAAGCCCAGACCCTTCTCTCTAACAGTGGGGGTCTTCAGGACCGAGGCCTGAGTGTCTAAGTAAGTTAGAAACCAAGCTAACACACTCTTAAATAAGGAATGGACAGCCAGGCTGTGAATTTCAATTTCTCTGCCTCCTTAAAGCTCTAAAAGACAGCAGCATCCTCTGGCTCCAGCCGGCACTCCCACCTCTGCCTTCCTTCTGGGCCGCACACACAGGTCCGGACACACGTGTAGGCAACATCCACACCTGCCCTTCTTCCCAACACAGTCGGCTTCTGTCCCTGGGTCTGGGGGTGCACACACCAGCCACACGGGCTTGGGGCTGATTGGACAGGGGGCCTGGGGTCTGTCAGAGTAAACTGGTCACTCTCACTGGAGACACGTTCCCAAAGCAGAGTCTCAGGCTCCGGAGGCAGCACGGAGGGGAGGAAGGGGAAATAGAAAGAGAGCTTGAGATTTGGGATTTGGCATTGGAACTCTGGCTCTGCCACATGCCTGCTGTGACTGTGGCCCAGGGAATTCCCCTCTGAGGTCCTATTTGCTCATCTGTGAAGCAGGGATGGCAGTTCCTGCCTGGGAAGGCTGCAGGGGGGAGTCAATGCGATAAGATCCACGCAAGGGTTCCTGCTTTGTTTGCAGACTGTTCGACTCCACGCTGACCAGCGTCTCTGAGAAGCCCTCTCTGTACCTCCAGACCCTTCAGCATCTTCTCCTGGACAGCAATGGCCAAACCCAGCTCGACCTGAGAGCACCTGAGCCCACAGCGGCAGGGGCTGTGCCTCCCACACCGCGGAACCCCAGCGCCTAGTACAGCGCCTGGCCCAGAGTAAGCAGCAATGGCTATCGGATTGGCTGAGTACACGAAGCTTTGTGTCTGCTCACCAGGCTTTCTGTCTGCTCCTGGGGTTCATCCAAGTCTATCACACATTCACCGAGGGCCTTCTGAGGGCCAAGCCCCAAGGTCCAGATGCTCAGTCACCGCACCAAGCCTCACAGAGCTCAATCTGGGGAGAGGGTCCACGTGGAAACGGGAACAGATGCCAACCGTGTGGTGCCTGCAGTAATGGAGGTGTCTGATTTGCTCCCCCCAAATGAAGGGCTGAGGGGCTGCCTCCTTGGTGACAGCAAGGGCTCCTGTATCCATGGTGACCCTCTCTCAAGAGGCCTGAGACTCTCGTGTGCCAGGCCTTCCCCTTCTCTGCCAGGGCTGGTTTTGGGGCCAGTGACTCCTTCCTGTCTGGTGGCAGAGCTTCCCCCACCCCGCCGCTCTCTTCAGCTGCACAGAGTGAGAAAAGAGAGGAACAAGAGGATTCAGCGTGTGACCTGCCCCCAGGAGACGGACACAAGAGCCCACACTGAACAGCCCACCAGGGAAACTCAGAACCACTCCGGTCCACACGGAAGCTCAAAAGAGAGCAAGCTGAGCTCTCAGACCTGGCAGAGCACAAAGCATGAAGGTTCTCGAGTCCAAAAGGCCTGGCTTTGAGTCCAGCACCAGCCCTGTGTCATCCTGGGCAGGCTTTGTCGCTTCCTGAGCCTTGGCTTCCTCACCTGGACATCAGAGATCATCTTAGAATCTACTCCTGGGGTTCACATCTGACATGAGACACAGCCCGCGACACCTCCCTGCGTCTCTGTCTCCCTCTCTCTCAGGCCCCTGGTGACCTCTCTGCTGGTGGGACGTCTGGCGGGGAGAGCCGTGGATGTGGGGTCAGACACATCCCAGGAACACGAACTGCTGGTACTGTCATCATTACTCCTCCTCCCCAGGCCGTGAATGGAGCCTGTCTGATTTCGTCTGCCCCGGCCCCCGAGGCAACTTACATTACCTAGCGCAGTCTTCCTTCACTACAGCCTGACTCGGGGGTGTTTTCTAGAAAGCAAGAGCCGCGAGCTTCTCTGTTTTCCTGCAATGCCCAGCGCAGGCTTCCTGCCAAGGAGCACCTGGGCAGCTCAGATGGGAAGGACTTGGAAATCATCCACTCTCTCTCAGTCTGCAAGGAGAAACCCTCCTTCCTGGCCTCCTCAAGCGCCCAAACGGCTCCGGGGGTGAGGTCCCTCATCCCTGCGGAAGGTGGACGGACGGTGCCCAGGACTCCGGGAGGCTGAGCTCCATGGAGTGAGCAGAAGCTGAGCAGGCAGCTGCTGGAGTTGGAGCTGGAGGGAACTCCCGGGGCCACCCCCAAGCCCTAGCAGCCCCCCCTGCCCTCCCGCTGAACGCTGATAATAGGAGTGGTTCTAATTATGCTCTAATTGCTTTCTTCCAGGCAGTTTCTCTGGAGCCAAGGAGTTCAGAGTTCATGAATAAATGAAGAGGGAGAAAGCGGGGAGGGGTGTTTATTGATCCACAAATCTCGACGGCCAGTGTCTGCCCCACAAATGCTTAGGCAGGGAGCTGTGTGCAGTTCTGCATACATACATTGAAACAACACAGCCCTTAGCTGGTTTGGCTCAATGGTAGAGCTTTGTTGGCCTAGGGACTGAAGGGTCCCAGGTTCGATTCCAGCCAAGGGCACATGCCTGGTTGCGGGCTCGATCCCCAGTAGAGGGCGTGCAGGAGACAGCCAATCAATGATTCTCTCACATCATTGATGTTTCTCTCTCTCCCTCTCCCTTCCTCTCTAATATCAATTATATATACAACATACACACCACAGCCCCCCAAGCCCTCTCCGAAGGACTGCTGGGAGTTAAAACGAAGGTTACAAGAATATCCTAAACTGGCTTTGGGTCCCAGCTCCAACTCTGCCACTGAATTGCACTGTGGTCTCGGGCAAATCCTAGTTTTCCGGGGTGTAGAGAGTGGGGGCGAAGGTAATGTCTGACAGCCCCTCTCAGAAAACCCGGATTTCAGGATGTCCATGGGAATCACCCAGCTCGACAGAACCCTGAGCAGGGCCGGGTAGGCACTGTCACCCTCTCCCTCAGGTTGCCCTTTCGCCCAGATGCCTCCTTCTCTAAGAACCGGCCAGGCAGCGGGGGGCTCCAGGGAAGCGGCGGGGGGAACACCTACACCTCCGTGCAGGCAGGACGCCTGGTGGGGAAGAGCAGGGGCTCTGGATGTTGATCTCTGCCCACCCGCTGTGAGGCCCTGGCCAAGGCCCTGAAGCTTCTTGAGCCTCAGTTGCTTCATCTGTTAAATGGGAATGACAGGCTATAAAGGTTATAAAGGTTCGCCCAGGTCACATAATGGCCTTAGCCAAGTGCCTGGCATATAGGAAGCATTTGGCAAGTGGTAGATAGATGTGATCGCTAATACTGTCAACAGTATTAGCTGCCAGGTTCAGAGTGGTGACTTCTTTACAGATGAAGAAACAAAGCATGGGTCAGGCAGCTTACCCAAATCACTAGGAAGTGGTAGGATTTGAACTCAAGTCCATCTGACCCCAAACCCTCTGTAGCCCAGTCTTATTTCTCCACTGTGTCTATCCCATCCCCAGGAGCTGGCACATAGTAGGTGTTTATAATAGCATGCCGAGTGACAGAAAAATGTAGGGGAAAAATTAGTTTAACAGGCTCTATTTCTAATGACCAAGGTAAGGGTGGGTTTATGGAGTTAGAATGAGGCCAACATTTCCTTCAAGGTCAAAGCAAAGTGCTGGGTCTGCTTCCTCAGTTGCTGGGGCCCGGGCAAGTGGGATATGGGGATCCTTGGTATGTGCTTGTAGAAGGAAATCTTTTTTTTTTCTTTTTAAAATATGTATTTCTTTATTGACTTCAGAGAGGAAGAGAGAGGGATAGAGAGATAGAAACATCACTGATGAAAAAGAATCATTGACTGGCTGCCTCCTGCACGCCCCCTACTGGGGATTGAGCCCACAACCTGGGCATGTGCCCTTGGCCAGAAATCGAACCTGGGACCCCCTTCAATCCACAGGCCAACGCTCTATCCACTGAGTCAAACCGGCTAGGGCTAGAAGGAAATATTTTTTTTAATTGATTTTACACAGAGAGGAATTGAGAGGGACAGAGAGCTAGAAACATCGATGATGAGAAAGAAACATCTACCAGCTGCCTCTTGCACACCCTCCACCGGGGATGTGCCCGCAACCAAGGTACATGCCCTTGACTGGAATCGAACCCGGGACCTTTCAGTCCGCAGGCCGACGCTCTATCCACTGAGCCAAACTGGTCCCGGCTTTTTTTTTTTTTTAATATATATTTTATTGATATTTTACAGAGAGGAAGGGAGAGAGATAGAGAGCTAGAAACATCGATGGTGAGAAAGAAACATCTACCAGCTGCCTCTTGCACCCCCCCCCACTGGGGATGTGCCCGCAACCAATGTACATGCCCCTGACCGGAATCGAACCCGGGACCTTTCAGTCCACAGACTGACGCTCTACCGCTGAGCCAAACCGGTTTCGGCAAGAAGGAAATTTTTTTACCCCTTCCCGACTTCCACTAAGAAGCCAAAGTCAGAAATCCCGGCTTTGGCATTCGCCAGAACCTGCTCTGCCACTGCCTTGCTGGGTGACTTTTGGCAAGTGACTTCGGTTCTCTGAGCCTCCGAGCCCTCACCTAGGACGTGGGGGTAGCAGCGGCCCACCTCGGGGGCTGCTGCGGAGGAGATACGCGATGACATGCGCAAGGCTGAATGTTAGGTTAGGAGGGGGGCCTGCAGTCCGATGGCCAGGCTTGCACCCCAGCACTGGCACTGCCTGCAGCCTCGGGTTCTGCTCCTGTAAAACTGTCACTAAATACGGGTGAAACCGTTACAACAGCAGGCAGTGTGCGTAAGTGCTCCATCAATCTCTATTAGGCTATGCCGTGTGCGGAGCCCGGGTTCATCTCACACCTGGGGAAACAGAGCCCCAGAGAGGTGTGAGGACTGGTCCAAGCCCCCAGAGCCAGCCCACGGCAGACCCAGGCCTCTGTAGGAACCTGCTGTAGGCAGGGCCCCGTCCAAACCTCAGCTTGCACGGATGACCACAAAAAGACCTTCTACACACCGGGGCCATCCTACTCAAGGCTTGAAGACTCTAGGAGGCGGGGGGTGCGGTGGAAACTCCCCTCTCCTGTCCTCCCTGGGGGCTCCAAGGCTGGCTTAAACCAGCAGGGTGTGTAGAGGGCAGGAAGGAGGACTGACCCACCTTCCTGGCCCACCTGGCTGGCCCCTCCGCTCCTGGGCTGGCTGCAGAGGCCTCAGAAACAATCCAGGGACCCGGACCGGAACACCATTTGTCAGCCCTGCATGGTGGTGACGGGCTCATCTCCATGGCAACAGTACAGTGTGAAGGCATCCTGGCATCATTAGGGAGCGCGCTGAGTAGTATAAACAGAGGCTGCAGTAGATTACACGCCTATTATGAGCAGTCTCGGGCTCTGAGCACTGGTAATTATGCCTAATTGTGCATTTAATTGTGTAATTGAAAACCCACATCTCTGGTTCCGGCTGGGGCTGCAGAACTTACCCCCCCTCTAAAAAGAGGAGGCTTAAGAATCATCCCTACCCTGAAAACCCCATGGCGGTCTCCCCTTCTAGGGAAAGTGGTACCCAGAATAGTCTCAGGGGAAAAGTGCATACAGACTCCCATGTCCCCCGTTTCCTGGGCCAGGTTCTGAGATTTGGGTTGGGAGGGGGTGGAGCATGCTTAAGGAAGGCAAAGGCAGATGGGAAGAGAGAAAGAAAAAAAATGCTCACAATTTTAATTATTCGTACTAGCTACCATTCTGTACTACTGCCATTGTCCTCTCAGACCCAGAACACATCTGGTGGCTCCAGGGGACCTGGGTCATCACTAGCTCCATTATGCATCCAAGTGGTCATCCAACTTACATATAAATTCCTAATCCCTGCCAGGGACAGGGAACTCACCACCCGATTGTCCGTCTACAATACTCTTTCCCCCATCCCCAGGGTCGCAGAGTGGAGAAAAGGAGGCTCAGAGAGAGGCAGGGCTAGCTCAAAGTTGCACAGCAAGCGAGTACGAGAACTGTGGGATTCTTGCCCTAACCGGTTTGGCTCAGTGGATAGAGCATTGGCCTGCGGATTAAAAGGTCCCAGTTTCGATTCCAGCCAAAGGCATGTACCTTGGTTGCAGGTACATCCCCAGCAGGGGATGTAGCAGGGGATGTGCAGGAGATAGCTAATTGATGTTTCTCTCTGATCGATGTTTCTAACTCACTCTCTCTCTTCCTCTCTGTAAAAAATCAATAAAATATATTTAAAAAAAAAAAAGAATTGTGGGATTCTGGCTTGTAGCTGAAAGCATTTTAAAAAAAAGATATGTTTTTATTGATTTCACAGAGAGGAAGGGATAGGGAGAGAGATAGATAGAAACATTAATGATGAGAGAGAATCATCGATCAGCTGCCTCCTGCACGCCCCCTATTGGAGATGGAGCTTGAAGCCCAGACATGTGCCCCTTCCGGGAAGAGAACTGTGACCTCCTGGTTCATGGGTTGACGTTCAACCACTGACCCACACCGGCAGGGCTGAGGGCACACTTTGTTCGTACCCGAAGGTGAATCAGCACGTAGGACTGTGCCCAGCACTTTGTGGGGTCTTCAGAAATAGTTGCTGAATGCAACTCCGGGCAGGGCTAAGGAGTGGCAATTCTTATTCTCTGACCCAACAGATACTTAGTTTTTTTGGAGTTCAGGAAGTTCACCAGTGGTGACCAGGGATTGGTGATGGGTCAGGTCCTCTTGCTCTGAACCTATGTGGTCTGAGACTTCATTTCACAACCAAACATACCATGTGGGCATTGGGGATGGGGACAGTATAAACCCTCGTTCCAACAGAAAGAGGAAAGATGATGTCACCTGAGTCCCTGACAATCTGACACCAGGTGTGAAGCCTGGAGCAGGCCATCAAAGGCAGGCATCTCCTCCTGTCTCCAGGGCCTGATACCCACTCTCCCACCCTCCGCCACTCCTGTCAGTCATGCTGCCTGCAGCAAGGTGGGCCGCTGTGGCAGCAGCTCTGATCTCCATCTGGGAAAGGCCGGACTCATGGAGGACGCAGAGCTGGAGTCCAACCTTCTCCCTCGACAGAAGGGGACACAGAGGGTCAACCTTTCTGACTCCCTCTGAGCGAGGGCCGGACTCTGTGCCCCCCCCCCTCCCTGCAGTATCTCGGCCACCCTTATGACAGTCCCCACATTACAGAAGAGAAAACCAAGGGACAGTCAAGGCCACGGCTACAAGATTCAGCAGAACCTCTGCTCCAACCTGGTCCTTCTACTGGTTGAAAGGGGATAGGTCCCACCTCCTTCCCCTCAGTATTGATTCACAGAGTCTGCTTTCTCATTTCCAGGGCACTTAACAGTGTGAACCCTTTGTGAGCTCCTACTCAGCATATCTTACCCCAGAGGAGCCTCTGTCAACTCTCTGGGGCGGGTTATTACTATCCTGCCTGGCAGGTGGCTCAGCTGGTTAGAGCGTTGTCCTGTTATGTCAAGGTTGCGGGTTTGATCTCCGGTCAGGACACATGCAAGAAGCAACCAATGAATGCACACACAAGTGGAACAGCAAATCAATGTTTCTCTCTCTTTCTCAAATCAATAACAGTTAAACAAGATGATTACTATCCTGATTTAGAGAAATGCAGGAGGAAGCTCAGAGAGGTTAAGTGTCTTACCCAAGGTCACCCAGCTACAAAGAAGTAGGGGTAAAATTCAAACCCCAGCCTGACCCCAAAGCCCAAGCTCTTCCCAACCTCCCTGACCCAGGGCTCTCCAGCTGTTTGAGAGGCAGGGGTCAGGAGGCCAGGAAAACCCATTAAACCTGCAACCTCAGATGCAGCCCTTCTGCCACCCTAGTGTTTGCTGGCAGAAGTATGTCTCAGGGAGCCTTGGTTTGCTACCTGAGACTCTTCCTGTCTCCGAATCATCATCCCTCTCCCTTTCCTCACCAAGGAGGGAGGCCAAGGGCCCTGGGACTGGGATTCCCAGGACCAAAGCCAGCTCCACTTCCTGTGGCCTGGAACTAGCTTTGAGAAAACACATCTCTAGTCTAAGCCTGCTCTGCCTGCACCCACCCCTCCCTGAAGGAGATGTCAATGATCAGAGCTCGGTTCAGATTTTACAACCGTCTTCACATCCTTTCCCCTGATCACTCATCTGAAGCCCAGACTGCATCTTGTTTCCCTGGCAACAAGTCACTTCTTTCTTTTGAGCCTCAGTATGCCAATCAGTGAACGGGTATAAAAACACTATCTACCTGCTCTTCCCTGGCGCTGCCTACGGAGGCGGCAGCCATCTCCTACTCGGCACCACGGCTGCCCTCAGACCCCTCGTAAAACCCAAGATTGTCAAAAGGAGGACCAAGAAGTTCATCCGGCACCAGTCAGACCGATATGTCAAAATGAAGCGGAACTGGCAGAAACCCAGAGGCATTGACAATAGGGTGCGGAGAAGGTTCTAGGGCCAGATCTTGATGCCCAACATTGGTTATGGGAGCAACAAGAAAACAAAACACATGCTGCCCAGTGGCTTTCAGAAGTTTCTGGTCCATAACTTCAAGGAGCTTGAAGTGCTGCTGATGTGCAATAAGTCTTACTGTGCTGAGATTGCTCCTCCAAGAACATCTCCTCCAAGAACCACAAAGCCATGTGGAAAGAGCGGCCCAGATGGCCATCAGAGTTACCAATCCCAATGCCAGGCTGCGCAGCAAAGAAAATGAATAGACAGATTGTGTACACATTGTATTTGTGTTAATAAAATCATAAAATTCTGAAAAGAAAAAAAAAAAAAACACAAAAAAAAACAACAGTATCTACCTGCCGAAACTGGTTTGGCCCAGTAGATAGAGCGTCAGCCTGCGGACTAAAAGGTTCGAGGACGTCACAAAGCAAGGGTTCGATTCCGGTCAAGGGCATGTACCTTGGTTGTGGGCACATCTCCAGTAGGGGGTGTGCAGGAGGCAGCTGATCAATGTTTCTCTCTCATCCATGTTTCTTTTTTTTCTTTCTTTTTTAACATATTTTATTGATTTTTTTCAGGGAGGAAGGGAGAGAGATAGAGAGCTAGAAACGTCGATGAGAGAGAAACATCGACCAGCTGCCTCTTGCACACCCCCTACCGGGAATGTGCCCGCAACCAACATACATGCCCTTGACCGGAATCAAACCCGGGACCTTTCAGTCCCCAAGCCGACGCTCTATCCACTGAGCCAAACTGGTTTCGGCTCTCTCATCCATGTTTCTAACTCTCTATCCCTCTCTCTTCCTCTCTGTAAAAAAAAAAAAAAATCAATAAAAAATATATTTTAAAATCTTTATTAAAAAATAATATCTACCTTATACAGTTCTTATGAAGGCTGATAAGTGTTCAATACCGGTCAATTCTTCCCTGGGTAACTTTTTCTCAACCTCCATCATAGTATCCTGAAACCCAACACTAGCATTGGGATGAATAGAAATAGGGACAGGGATGGGGTTTGTGGAGCATTTGAATAAGCAGCTCAGAATATCGTGTATCTAGTAATGCATGCATCGAGGAAGGATTTAGATTTCCCCATCGCCTTCCACATCCAGCGTCCCACAGGCTTACAGGGGGAGCAATGGGCATGCAAGGTACAGGCTAGGAGTCCCAGGTCTGGGTTTGAATCCTCATTCTGTCTCTACTGTACATGTGGCCATGAATTAGCTAGAGAGTAACAAGAGACAGGTATACCAGCAGACACCAAACAAAAAGGTGGTTATTATTGTTACTGTTATTTCTGCTGAACAATACACTTTCCAGATAAGGAAACTAAGACTTGAAGCGTTTATGGGCATGACTCCGACCACTACATCTCTAATGCAGGCAGAGAGGGGACAGAAGTGAGGTGTCCAAGCCTCAGGCAAATAAGAGCTGGCCACCGGGACCACGTCCCCTCGGCAGGGCACTGTGCCATTCGGGCACTGTCTCATGGAATGCCCCAAACTGCCACGGGGTAGGAGCTGTTGTTCTGACTGCTTTATAGGAGCGAGGCTGAGGCTCAGAGAGGGTAAGAGGGGCTTTCTGGACGTCACAAAGCAAGGCAGCAATGACTGGCCCACTGGGGATGTACCCACAACCAAGGTACATGCCCTTGACCAGAATCGAACCTGGGACCCTTCGTCCGCAGACCAACGCTCTATCCCCTTAGCCAAACCGGATAGGGCTCTGTGCCAGATTTTAGAGTGGCTGCCATTTATGGGGGGGCTTATCTGAAATAATCACCCACACACCCTGCAAAGGAGCAAACCAGGGCCATCCTCAGTCCCACTGAGGTCCCCCCTTCTCCATTTCACCCTGCTCTGCCAACATCATAGGGTCTTGGGAACTGTTTGTCCTCAGTCCGTTCACCTGCAAAAGGAAGCTGATCCCCCGCCCCCCGCTGTCCGAAGGGGTCCATGGCCGGCACAGTTTCATGCTCCTGACTCCCAGGCGTGGCTCACGGACCTGAAGCACCTGGAGCAGAGCCAGGCGCTCCCCGGGAAGCCACGAGCTTGCCGTGGCAGCTGCTTCAGGGCGCAGGAGCCATCTCCCTCCAGTCTTCCCCATCACTCTGCTAATAGCCACATCAATCAGGTTGACCACGTTTCACACCATTACTCGCAGCTCAGCAGGAAGCTACGTATTTCCCCGTCACCCACCACCTTCCAGAAAGCAGAGTGCGTTCCAGAAGGGAAGAGAATGAAGCTGCTGTGCTTTGTTTTGTTGTTTTTTTTCTGAGTACCTATTATGCAGATGGCACTGGTTAAGCCCTTTTGACGACTCTGAGAGGTAGGGACAAGTCTCTTTGGCAGGAAGAGAACGCTCCAGAGGAGTGAATGCATGTGTCCAAGGTCACACGAGCTGAGACAAGAGCAACCGCAGCAGTGACGGATTGCCGAGCATTCGCAGGCTCACGCTGCCCTCATGCGCACGATCCTATTGAAATACTCTCGTTTCCACTCTGCAGGTGAGCAAGCGGAGGCTTGAAGCCGGGAACAGACGTGTCTGAGGGTGCACACTGCTCACATGTGAACTGCAGAGAGCACAGGGCCGAGAGGGTGGCTCTCTGCTCAGGCAGAAGGGTGCTCCATCCTGGTTCTGTCACTGACTCGCGGGCACACCTCCTCGCCTCTCTGAGCCTCAACCTCCTCCTCTGAGAAAGGGGACACGCACATCTCTCCCATCATGTGGAATAACAGGAGGGAGGATAAAAACAGTAAAATAGCTAACTTTTATCAGTCGTTTAACATGCGCCAGGCATTTTGCCAAGCACTTACATATGTAAGCTCATTTGGTTAAATGAGGTAATGCCTATAAAGTGCTTAGCACAGGATTCCAGAAATGGGAGCAATAATGGCGATGATGAAGAAATTGATGATGACTCCCTTGGGCAAATCCCCTCGGTTCATCCTCTTAACGGGAAGAATAGCGGCCTGTAGGGTTTCAGGAAGGAGGTGGAAAGAAAGGCTGGGTCTGGCTGGGGGCAGGAAAAGGAAGATACATAAAAATCAGGGAGTAAATAGCATTGATAATGTCAAGATGATACATCAAGTAGGAGCTAGGAAGCCAAGGGACCCAAGATATTCTACAGATGCCCGGCTGGCATGGCTCAGGGGTTGAGCATCGAACTACAAACCGGGAGATCATGGTTCGATTCCCGGTCAGGGCACATGCCCAGGTTGCGGGCTCGATCCCTAGTAGGGGGTGTGCAGGAGGCAGCCGATCAACGATTCTCTCATCATTGATGTTTTGCTCTCTCTCTCCTCTCCCTTCCTCTCTGAAATCAATAAAAATATGTTTTAAAAATAGATATTCTACAGAATGGAACGAGATTGTGATGCATCAAAACCTCCAGGCCAGCCCAGACCTCATCCCAGAGTCCCCGATGGGCAGAACTGGCAGGACCCTAAAGACAGACACTAATGGTTCTTCCCATTTTACACATGGAAAAACCAAGGCTTGCAGTGGGGAAAAAACTTGGCCACGCTCACAGGACGTCAGTGACGGAGTTGGGCTTGAATCCAGGCCTCCTGCCTCTCAGCTCAGGGACCCATACCTGTTGCTTTCCACAAAGCAGGGGTCGGCAAACTGTGGCTCGCGAGCCACACGCGGCTCTTGGGCCCCTTGAGTGTGGCTCTTCCACAAAATACCAAGGCCTGGGCGAGTCTATTCTGAAGAAATGGCATGATATTCTTTTTTAAGTTTAAGTTAAAAATATTTGGCTCTCAAAAGAAATTTGAATTGTTGTACTGTTGATGTTTGGCTCTGTTGACTAGTGAGTTTGCCGACCACTGCCACAAAGAAAGAGTGCAGGGGGCACCTGGATGCGTGGGCCACAACGCCTGCAGAACATTCCAAGGTACAGACAACATGAAGATAATAACAATGAAAAACTAAGGTTCATTCTGTGCTTGGCACAGTGCTAAATTCATTATGAGCACCTAATCCTTGCCACAACCCTACTTAACAGATGAAAAAACTGTGGCTCAGTAAGGGTAAGCAACTTACCTAAGGTCACAGCAAGAAAGAGACAGTTGGGGCTCAAAACCAGGTCTGACCTATCACACTCCCTGGCCTTGTCTCTTTACTGTGCACCTGAATGGTAGAGCCCCTATCTGCTTCTCCTACAGTTTTCAGCTGAGAAACAATCATCCTCTTCCTTCTCTGGCCCTTTCCACTGGATGAGCACACAGACTCCCTTCTCCCTAGGATAATGCCAGGCGGGTGAATTCCAGCATCTGGGAGCACTTTACAGAAGCTGCCAGGGAGCAGAGGCTCCTGGGGTGACAACTGAAGGGACCCACTCTGCAATCAGCTCAGACGGAGCAACAGAGCCAAGAGACCAATTTCCAAGTCCCTCTTCCGAGCTCCTCCCCACACCATCTCCTGTAACCCTCACAAGCTGCCAGAGCTGCCAGCCAAGACACAGGAGACTCAGCATCCCTGCCAGGTCATGTGTAACTCCAGATCCGCTTGAGCTGGTGAACCCTCTACATGGAAGAGCGGGACTTAGGCCGAGACCGGTTTGGCTCAGTGGATAGAGCGTCGGCTTGGGGACTGAAGGGTCCCGGGTTCGATTCCAGTCAAGGGCATGTACCTTGGTTGCGGGCATATCCCCAGTAGGGGGTGTGCAAGAGGCAGCTGATCAATGACTCTCTCTCATCGATGTTTCTAACTATCTCTCTCTCTTCCTCTCTGTGGAAAATCAATAAAATTAAAAAAAAAAAAAACAAAAAAAAAGAGCGGGACTTAGCTCATGAGAGCTAGAGGCAGCTGAGTGGGAGGCAGGGCGATTACCTTCATTCACCACATCATCTCTCTAGAGAGAGTAGTAAGCACTTCCCAAGGGACCCCTGACTTAATCAGGCCCAGAACTAATTACTACTATTTTATAAGTAAGAAGGCAACAGAGGATGCTGGTCAGCTGCCTGGCTGCACAGCCTGGATCCTACCTACACAACTTGGGCAAGTTACTTTACAGGGTCATTCTGAGGATTCAATGAGTTAATGGGTGGAAAAGTGCTTGCAATCACCTCGTAAGTGCTCCCTAAAGCTAACTATTGTTATTTTTAAAAAATAATTTATCATTGCAACCCTCATCTTTTATTTTGTATATACTTATTTTTGTTAAACCTCACCTGAGGATATTTTTCCCATTGATCTTTTGGAGAGAGTGGAAGAGAGAGGGGAAAACAGAGAGAAACATCCACCTATTGGTTATCTCCTGCATGGGCCCCACCTGGGGCCCGGGCCTGGGAGGAGGCTGCCACCAAGGTGTGTGCCCTCGACCGGAATCGAACCTGGGACCCTTTGGTCCGCAGGCGGACACTCTATCCGCTGAGCCAAACTGGCCAGGGCAAAGCTAACTGTTGTTATTATCATCAACAAAATGAGCCTGGGACAAACTCTTAATTAGTACTTATCTTTGGGGTGTGGAACTGGACATACAAGGAAAACTTACCTTTCTCTTCTGCTCTGTTTGATGATTTGTTGATTCATTCATTCTTACAACATGTGTGCATTACTTTGCTAATAAAAAAGCTCTAGTTTAAAATGCAAACACGAACGAGTACAGAAAAAGGAACCTTCTGAAAAGTTTTAGCACTTGTTGGCATTTTGTGTGCCTCACAGCAGATAAAGAAGGGTGTTTGTGCTGTGCGCCAGGAGTGGCCAAAACAACGGATTCACTCATTTGTTTTACGAATATTAATGGAGTGCCACGCACTGTTCCAGCTGCTGGGGATTTAGCAGGGAACAAGGCCGATCACGCCTGCCCTTCTGGAGTTTCCATTCCTCCTGTTCTTACTTAATCTCCTCTGCAACCCTCAAGGATGAGCAACTTACAGATCTGCAGACCAAGGCGGCCAGTGAGGGGAAGTCACTTGCCTGCGTGCCACCGCTGGGAGCAGAGCTACCACTGCCCAAGAGGGCAGGGCTGTGGATGGCAAGTTTGGGGCTGGTGTCCCCAAGGGGGGGAGGTCTGCCCATCCAGATGCAAAGCTTCACTGTGTTACTGCACACACCTGTGGTGGAGGGGCCGTGGAGCAGGCGAAAGTGGAGACCAGTCACTGAGGCAGGCACAACTCTCAGGCTTGTTTCGTCCATGGAGGTTCCCATGCGTCTCTACCCGGAGGAGCAGCGCAGCTTTAAAAATCCCCTGTTGTGGGGCCTCAGCTCTGGGGCGGAGAGGACCCCGGCCTCTCCTTAAGCACCTCCCCAATCCACCTGCCAGAGCCTGGAAGGAAGGGCAGTCGGTCCCCTTCCGCTCCTGAACTCACTCCACTAGCCTCCCCGGAGACAAGAACCTGGGTTCCCTAAGCTGGGGTCGGGCACAGCGTCCTCAGATGCTCCCATCCTCCCAGGGCACCCCTGAATGCCCAACTCGGTCCGTGCCAGCCCTGAGAGAGGACCGCTCTGCCTGCCCTCACCCCTGAAGCTCTGGTGGAGCGGATGACGGATGGAACACCCATGCCACGGTGTCCACAGGCAAAGCAGGGAGGGCGGCTCAGCGCCTGGTGAGTCAGACTGGCCAGCACCTGGCACCTCCGTGTGGCCCTTTCCAGGGGGTGGCTCCACTCCCAGGCCTGCTCAGTCCGGGGGTGAGGGGGGTGTGAGTGGGGGGCAGAAACAGCACAAAGGAGAGAAGGGTTCTTGGCGTCTAAGATCCCAACTGGATCCTAACACACACACAGATGGACATGGACCAGATCCAGAGATCTAGAGAGATGCCCAAGAGGAGCCCAGAGACACACACGCACAGGAGCGGAGACTGTGAGAAACGCTCCCGGGGCGGAGACCAGAGGCAGCAGCCCGGAGGGAAGGGAGACCCACGCAAACAAACGAGTGATCTAGGCAAACACACGGCAGGGGTAACCACGGATCCACACACCAGCCCCGGCCACATCCCCAGCCCCGGCCGGCTTGGGGGCTCCAGTCCCACAGCGCACCCCGCAACAGGAGGCCGGGCGCGCGGAGCCCGGGGCGCCGGGCGCACTCCCGGCCCGGGGCGCGCCGGCAAGAAGCGCACACAAAGAGACAGCGCGGCCAGCAGGGGCTGGCTCCGCCCGTCCGCTCCGTGACTCCGGGCCACCCCCCGCCCGGGCACTCTCCCCGGACACGCACCCAGGGACCCGCACCCACCCGCGCGCCCGGGACCCCGCCCGCCGCGCCCACCCCGCTCACCAGCTGCAGGCAGCAGAAGGCGACGAGCGT
The DNA here is from genome assembly GCF_014108245.1 of Pipistrellus kuhlii. Taxonomy (NCBI): domain Eukaryota; kingdom Metazoa; phylum Chordata; class Mammalia; order Chiroptera; family Vespertilionidae; genus Pipistrellus; species Pipistrellus kuhlii. Next base: position 177,548,258 of record NW_023425515.1, on the reverse strand, counting down.
GCAGCGCCCGCTGCACTTGCCCATGGCTCCGGGGCCGCGCAGGCCGCCCGCCGCGGCGCCCGTCTGCTCGGCGGCTCGCTCCCTCCGCCCCGGGCGGTCTCCGCGCTCCTCCCGCTGGGCGCCCCGGGCGGCGGGGCCGGGCGCTCAGGGCCGGGGACGCGAGCGCCGGGTCCTCGGCGCCGGGGCGGGCCGCCCGCGCTCTGGGTCCATGGTCGGTCCGTCCGCCGCGCCTTCTTTGTCTGCCCGGCCGGGCGCCCGGCGCACCCCTGCCCCGGGGCGGCCGGCGGGGAGCGCGGGGCGGGGAGCGGGGAGCGCACACACCGGCGCGGCGCGGAGAGCTCTGCCAGCGGGGGCAGCCGCCCGGCGCTCCGCGGCCACGGCTCCCGGCCCCACCACGTGGCTCCGCCGCCGCCGCCGAGAGGGAGGGGGGAGGAGGGGAGGGAGGGGAGGTGGGGCGGGGCGGCCGCGGGAGGCAGAGGCGGTGGGAAGGGTAGGGGAGCGGGGAGTTGGGGGAGAGAGGCGGGGAGTGCGGTGGGGAAAGCGCAGGCCTGGGGGCTGACAGCCCCGGGTCAGACCCGGACTTCACGGCCTGCTCCCTCTCTCTGTGACCTTGGGCACATCACGTCGCCTCTCCGGGTCTCAGTTTTCTTAAACAAAGTAGGACTAAGGATGTCGCTTCAGTGTTGCCATGAAGAGGAAAGGTGTTTGTGTGAACAAAGCACTGAGCCCTGTGCCTGGCCTCCTGAGGGCGCTGGGCACCCCTCTCTGTCCAGCCTGTCTGTAGGGTCTTGGTTGGGGTTCAAACTTTGTCCCTCCATTTTCCACTCCAGTTCCCAGATCTGCTGAATGCCTGGTCACATTCCCTTCCCTCTTTTCTTCTCCTGGCATTTATTGGGCCCTGACTGCATACACAGACACACACACACACACACACACACACACACACACGGATCCAGAAATGAACCCTGCTGTTCCGGAACCCACTGGTCGAGCCTCCCACTCAGGCTCCCAGGGGCAGGCCTGCCTGGCCAGCCCTTGGCCCAGGCTGCAGAGGGGAAGGGCGACGGGAAGGGCTTGCCCTGGAAGACTGCCTTCTCCAAGACGTCCCCCCAAAACTTTCAACTCTTTTTTTTTTTTAATATATTTTATTGATTTTTTTACAGAGAGGAAGAGAGAGGGACAGAGAGTCAGAAACATCGATGAGAGAGAATCATCAATCAGCTGCCTCTTGCACACTCCCCACCGGGGATGTGCCGGCAACCAAGGTACATGCCCTTGACCAGAATCGAACCCGGGGACCCTTCAGTCCCCAGGCCGACGCTCTATCCACTCAGCCAAACCTGTCCCGGCGAAAAACTCTCAACTCTTAAACACATCCTAAATCCATTAAACCATCCCTGCCCCACAGCTAAGTTAAAAAAAAAAAAAAAAATTCTCAAGAAGCATCGATCAAATGCTCAAACCTCAGAGGAAAGGTAGGAGAGAGTGGGGGTAAGGGAGAGAGATCATCCAAAGGACTTGTATGCGTATGTATAAGCATAACCAATGGACACAGACAACAGGGGGTGAGGGCATGATTGGACGGGTGGGGGGGGGGATAGGGAGATAAGGACACTAATATAGTACCTTAATCAATAAGGGGAAAAAATTCAAAAAAATCCTCACCTGAGGATATATTTACATTTTTAATTTTAGAGCTAGAGGGAGAGAGAAACATCCATCAGTTGCCTATTTGTGCACCCCAATCCACCTGCAACCTAGGTATGTCCCCTGACCAGGCATCGAACCCATGACCTTTTGGAGTATGGAAGGGCACTCCAACTGACTGACAGTCCATGTGGCCAGGGCCACACTGACTTCTCGTGGTCTCTTGATGATTAGCATCACTCAGATGGGAATCCCTCATCCCCCCTCCAGGCTTCTCTATTCCGTTTGGCCTGTGAACTGTGCCTTCCAGCCAGCATCTGTGAAACACCTACTCTGTGCCAGGCTCTCCCCTGGAGAGAAGGGGGTGCACCAGCCTCTGCACTCACAGAGAGAACATCTGGAGAGGAAAAGTCATTAAAACAAGAGGCCCTGGCAGAACATTTCTGATTCTTGCCCTTCCTCTCCAGCCCTCTTGACTCAGAAGGCAGTATGGCAGAGATTAAGACCATGGTTTGGACCCCAACAGCCCGGGCTCCAGGCCCAGCACTGCCACTTGTAAGCTGCTTACATAGTGAGCACTCAAATGCATGCTTATCTACTCCCGGGACTGGCTGCATGCTTTGTGGGGTCCAGTGCAAAACGCCAATGCAAGGCTCCTTGTGAAGGAATTAAGAATGATGACACAGCAGAGCAGGAAAACAAGCACAGGGGGGCCTTGCATGACTCAAGCCAGCCCTGTTCTCCCTGAACTATCGAAACGGTCTCTTCACTAGTCACCCGCCGTCTACTCACTCCTTCGCTGTGCCACCCGGCATGTTAAAGTACTCGGGAAACTCAGAGAATTGCAACAACACGTGCTGAGGTTTTCACTTGGTATAACGAGCTGAGATAATAGTGGGGAACTTTTCTCAGCCGTGCTCGTGCTCGGGGGAGTAACAGCTGGGTCCAGCCAGGCTCCGTGACTAGACAGCCTCCCAGGAGTCTGTGAAGTCCCTGAAATAATATGCAAAGCCTTGCAGGAGCAGATGTGCTTTTTTTCCCTGGGAACAGGGTCCACAGCTTTCATCAGATTCTCCAAAGAGTTTGTTTCCCACAAAAGAATAACAAATCAGCTCACAAAGGATCAGCCGAGGTGTGACAGTTCTCTACCAGGTCCTCTTCAGGGTCTCTTCCAGAGAGAGCGTCTGCCAGTTGCTTCTGTGCTAGCAATGCAGTTCAATAATAATAACAACAATAACAGCTACCATTTCTCGGGAGGGGGGGTCTCTCTAAGCCAGGCACTTGACATAGAGTGTCTCACTGAATCTTTATAGACCCCACCTGGGCTGTGACCGGCCCTTGCAAAGTTTTTGGCTCTCTCCTGCCTGTGGTACCTGTTCCAACGCCTGGCTAACTCAGTCTCTTTTTATTTATTTATTTTTATTTTTATTGATTTCATAGAGGAAGGGAGAGAGGTACAAACATCAATGATGAGAGACAATCATTGATCTGCTGCCCCCTGCACAGCCTCTACTGGGGACAGAGCCCACAACATGGCCATGTGCCCTGACCGGGAATCGAACCGTGACCTCCTGGTTCATAGGTCAACACTCAACCACTGAGCTACATCAGCCAGGCTAGCTGACTCACTCATAGGCCTGCCCAGTGGGAACAGGGATGGCCTGAGTGATTCAGCAGAACTAGCCTTGGTCTCTGGGTCATTCTCACCTATTACAAGTCTTACCCTGATGAACCCGCACACACCGTGCCCTCTCTCACTTCTGGGCTTTGCATTATGTTCTTTCTGTCTAGACCGCATCTCCCATCCAGATTCTTGCCTGAAGAATTTCTATTTAAATTTCCAATCTCAACTTCCTCCTGGAGGCCTTCCTTCACACTGTGATCCGGGGGAAGGGCCCTTCCTTTGGGCTCCTAGAGAGTCTGTGACACCTTTATCCCAGCTTTTACGGAGACTTCCTGTACTTGCCTAGTTTTGCTTTTTTCCCCCCGATAGACTGTGAGCTGTACGAGGACAGTGACTGTTATAAATTATCTCCATATCCCATAGGGCTCTGATGATATCAGCAGTCAGCAAATATGTGGAGAATGGATGATCTTCCCAGCCTCAGGCCCTGGTGTAACTTGTGTCCTCTTTACCACCGGAGAGTCCTGGGCTCTAAGGGGGCGGGCGATCTAAGTATAGGAACAGATGGACCGGTCTTAGGCAAGAAGTTGGAGGGGCTGAAACCAGTTTGGCCCAGTGGATAGAGCATCGGCCTGCGACTGAAAGGTCTCCGGTTCAATTCTGGTCAAGAACATGTACCTTGGTTGCGGGCACATCCCCAGTGGGGTGTGTGTGTGTGTGTGTGTGTGTGTGTGTCAAGAGGCAGCTGATCGATAATTCTCTCTCTCATCGATGTTTCTAACTCTCTATCCCTCTCTCTTCTTCTCTGAAAAAAAAATCAATAAAATATATTAAAAGAAGAAGAAGAAGAAGAAGAAGAAGAAGAAGAAGAAGAAGAAGAAGAAGAAGAAGAAGAGGAAGAAGAAGAAGAAGAAGAAGTTGGAGGGGGTTTGGAGCTGGGATGACGTCAGGAGGTGCTTGGAGTAGGCAACACGGAGGATGACTAACCCCTCAGCTACGGAAGGTTTGTGGGGAAAAGGAAGAATTCGGTAATACAGGACAGAGATGAGTCGGAACACAAATCAGCCCCGCAGAGGCCCAGTAGGAGCTGCTGAAGTGCTGAGGTTCCTGGGGAGGTACAAGTGCCATCCTCGGCTTAAACCAGGGTTTCATCTTAGTCCCTCCGGGGGTTAAAACGCCAAAGCATCTGAGGAAGTTCACTCATCAGATAGCCAAAATGTCAAACCTGTATCTCCTTCTTCCAAGTAAGAGGACTGAACGTGCTCACTAAGTATAGTTTCTGGGGGTGTTTTCTGATGCCAACGAGTTCTCCAACACCAGCTGGTTGTCCGACAATTTAATTCAGTTCTGGCACTTACTGGAGGTAGCGAAGGGCCGCAGCGTCAGGGTTCAGTGCCGCAGACTGCCTCCGCTTCACGTGCCGATCTCTGGCCACTCCTGCTTCTGATCAGCCAGACAGAAACCGAGGGTTCCCACCACACCTCCTCAGGTTCCATAACTTGCTTGTAAACAGTTCACAGAACTCAGGAAGTTAATTTACTTTCCTTCACTGTTTATTATAAAAGCTACAAATGGGCCAGCTGGCGTGGCTTAGAGGCTGAGCGTTGATCTATGAACCAGGAGGTCATGTTTAATTCCCAGTCAGGCCATATGCCCTAGTTGCAGGCTCCATCCCTTGTGTGGGGTACGCAGGAGACAGCTGATCAACTATCTCTCTCAGTATTGATGTTTCTCTCTCCCACTCCCTTCCTCTCTGAAATCAATAAAAATATCTATGCAAGCCGAAACCGGTTTGGCTTAGTGGATAGAGCGTCAGCCTGCGGACTGAAGAATCCCGGGTTCGATTCCAGTCAAGGGCATGTACCTGAGTTTCGGGCACGTCCCCGGTGAGGGGCATGCAGGAGGCAGCTGATCAATGACTCTCTCTCATCAATGTTTCTAACTCTCTATCTCTCCCTTCCTCTCTGTAAAAAATCAATAAAATATATTTTAAAAAATATATATCTATGCAAATAAAAGGGTAATATGCAAAAAAAGGGGGGTAATATGCTAATTAGACTGGACATCCTTCCAGGCAAAGCTAGGTGGCAGGGGCCAAGGCAGAGGCAATTAGGGGCTATCAGGCCAGCAGGGAAGCAGTTAGGGGGTGATCAAGACAGCAGGGTGGCAGTTAGGGGTCAATCAAGGTAGCCAGGAGGCAGTTAGGAGGCAGCCAGGCTGACAGGGGCGCAGTTAGGGGGTGACCAGGCCAGCAAAGGGACAGTTAGGGGGCGATCAGGCTGGCAAACAGAGGCAGTTATGGGTGATGAGGCAGGCAGGCAGGTGACCAGTTAGGAGCAAGTGGTCCCACAGAGATCATGCCTAAACTGGCAGCTGGACATCCCCTGAGGTGTCCTGGATTAGAGACAAAGCAGGCCGGGCTAAGGGACTCCCCCAGCGCATGCATGAATTTCGTGCACCAGGCCCCTCTAATAAATATATATAAAAAAGCTACAAATGAACGGCCAGACAAAGAGGTACACAGGGCAATGTCTGGAAGGGCTCTGGGTGCTTCTGTCCCTGTGGAGTTGGGTGTGTCCCCTCCTAGCAGGCTCACCAGCCAGACGCTGCTCTGGCTCTCACTGTTCAGGAGTTTTCACAGAGCCCAGTCTCCAGGCTGACAGTTTCCACTATCTAATCACTTGGCCTTCCCGGCGATCAGCACATCCTGAGTCTGTCTTAGGGGTCCCCTCACAGCAACCCTCTGAGGAAGGTATTATCAAGGGACCCCTGAGTGACAAGAGGCACTCCTATCACTGTGGACACTCCCAGAGTTTTAGGAACTCTGGGCCAGGAATGGAGAGAAAGACCAAATATATTTCTGTATTATGTCACACATATTCTGGTTTCTCCCCGGATGGTATAAATTTTTGCCTTTTATATTATGTCATAATCACAAACACCTATGAAGCATTCTATACTAGGCACTGTTATGAGCGATTTCTTTTTCTTTTTTTTAAAATATATTTTATTGATTTTTTTACAGAGAGGAAGAGAGAGGGATAGAGAGTTAGAAACATCGATGAGAGAGACATCGACCAGCTGCTTCCTGCACCCCCAATGGGGATGTGCCCGCAACCAAGGTACATGCCCTTGACCGGAATCGAACCCGGGACCTTTCAGTCTGCAGGCGGACACTCTATCCACTGAGCCAAACTGGTTTTGGCTGTTCTGAGCGATTTCAACACATTGATTCATTAAACCTCACAGCAACCCTCTGAGGAAGATATTATCCCCATCCCCATTTTCCAGATGAGGAAACTGAGGCTCGGAGAGGTTAGCTCACTTGTCCATGGTCACACCACAAGGAAGTGGCAGGATCAGGATTTGAACCTGGCAAAATGACATTTCTTTACAACTCCTATTCCATTCTTTACAGAGTTCAAACTTCTTTGTCTTAGAATCAGACCCCTTTCTTCAAAAGAAATAATAATTTCTAAAACTGAAAATAGCAGAATGCTCAGGTTGTGAGGGGAGGGACTGGCGCCCTGCTGTCAGTCTGCACTCACCTGTGAAGCCCCCCACATCAGCGCAGCAATCCAAGGTCTCTCAGGAGCAAGTGGAAACACCACTGGCCTCCATGATCTTCAAGCCCCCTGTTTTGGAGAGGGGAGAGACAAAGAGAGGGGAGAGACAAAGAGAGGGGAGAGACAAAGAGAGGGGAGAGACCAAGAGAGGGGAGGCGGAGGGCAGAGAGGTTCGGGGTTTCTGTAAAGTCACACAGCTGGATCCCAAGTTCTCCAGGGCAGTTCCAGGACTGTGCCTGGCACTGAGGTAGGAGCTTTGCAAGCAAAGATAAGTTCCCCTGAGGATCCTTGGGATAAAGACCTGGGTTTAGCACACTGGCCACCAGTGTGACATTGTGTGTGTGTGTGTCCCCCCCCCTGCCCCCCGCTTATATTCTTAAATACAGCAGTTTCACGCATTTGTCTATCCTCTCACCCCTGATGGCATCTGAGTTTGTGACTCTTGAGTCTGTGGGAGAGGAAGACGAAACAAACAGACAGTTACAAGCACTACGAGAGCATGGCATAGCATCTGTGAGGCACAGAACCGGGATGGATAGCTTTGCCTGCGAACAGGTAGTGATGGAAAACTTTAGGGAAAAGATGATGCCTGAAATACAATTGCCAGTCAGAAAAAGAAGTGCAGACACAAAAAGCACCTAACCGAAAGGTGCACTTCAGGGACTAGGCCCCCTTTAGTGTAACTTCTGCACATACTTTCCCTTCTTCCTATTGTCGCCAACGCCCCTCTCCAATCAACCATCTTTAAAATCTCAGTTCCAGAGCAAATCTTAAAAGGAAAAACAAATCTCTGATAAGAGCAGAGGGTGGAGAAATAAAGGAAGACAGGACAGGGTGTATATGAATGGGCAGAGTCCAGATCAGAACAGCTTTTTTTTTTTTTTTTTTTTAAATTGTTTTCAGAGAGGAAGGGAGAGGGAGAGAGAGAGACAGAAACATCAATGATGAAAGAAAATCATTGATCTGCCACCTTCTGCCCACCCCCTTCTGGAGATCGAGCCCAAAACCCAGGCATGTGCCTCGACCGGGAATCCAACTATGACTTCCTGGTTCATAGGTCAATACTCAAGCCATGAACCACCCCAGCCGGGCAGATCAGAACAGCTTTGATGGCAATAAAGCTTGTAGAACGTTAACTCCCCTTCTCTGGGCCTGTGGGGTCCAGAATCCCTAGCACAGAACCTTCTGACACCAAGAGAAGTCTCCCTTTGCACTAGCTCTTGGAAGGCTGTATGGACTTTCAAATAAGGCCAGCTGAGCGGGGGACATTGAGAGGCAAGCAGTCCTCTTCGATTGGCCCCACAGTCCGTTGGGCCTTTATTGGGCAGCACTGGGCTTGGCCAAGGCCAGCTGGGGAAAGGAAGGCAGCTCAGGTCCCTCCAGCAGGTTCCAAATGCTCTCATAGGATTCTCAACTCCCTGCTGGCCCCTGGCCCCTTATCATTTTCTGTAAGTCCTCACCCAGGCACCCTCACAGCCAAACAATTCATCAAATCCCCAAACCACCACCTGAGAGTCTGGAAAAGGCCACAGAGGCCCTCTAATTGCGTGGCTCCCAAATGTTAGTGTACAGACCTGCATCTGCATCAGGGCCCCACACCAGCCCAACTCAAGCAAATCTCTAGAGGTGGGACCTGATCATGGGGATTTAAAAAATATACTCCTCAGGGGTCCTGACGAGCAGCTCCAGCCCTCATTCAACACAGCAGAGGCATTCCTGTCAGGGGTCACCCAGCTCTGCCTGCACACCGGAGCGGAGGAACGCGGGCCACTCTGTGTGGACGGCTCTGATTCCGTAGCTTTCTTCGCCGAGTATAAATCTGCCTTCTTCCACTTTGTCTCGGCTCTGCATTTTGAGGTCCCCCGCCCCCCCCCGCCCCTCCAGCAGGATGAGTGCTTTCTCTTTTCCAATGTAGCCTTTAAAAATATCTATATATTGCCGAAACCGGTTTGGCTCACTGGATAGAGCGTCGGCCTGCGGACTGAAAGGTCCCAGGTTTGATTCCGGTCAAGGGCATGTATATTGGCTGTAGGCACATCCCCGGTAGGGGGTGTGCAGGAGGCAGCTGGTCGATGTTTCTCTCTCATCGATGTTCCTGGCTCTCTATCCCTCTACCTTCCTCTCTGTGAAAAATCAATAAAATATATTTTTTTAAAATAAATAAATAAATACATATATTTTTTTATTGATTTTACAGAGGAAGGGATAGAGAGAGATGGAAGCATCAATGATGAGAGAGAATCATTGATCAGCTGCCTCCTGCACACCCCCCACTGGGGACTGAGCCCACAACCCAGGCATGTGCCCTTGACTCTATCCATTGAGTCAAACCAGCTAGGGTCCAATGTAGCTTTTTGATGTTCAAAGACAGTGATCTCATTGATCTTCCCTCGTTCCCACAACTGTTCCCCACAATGACCTTCTCAGTGAGGACCTGGAACCAAAGTGTCCTCAGGTGTGGTCCTCCGACCACAGCCAAGAAAGTCTGCTGGCGCCCTTTCCATAGGAGAAAACCCATGGCTGCCAGCCTGGCTTCAAGACACTTTGTACTCAGGCTCCTTCTAACTTTTCAGGGTTCCTACTCACCTGTCGCTTCCAACATGCTATCACCACTGCACGCTGTGTCAGTTTTGAATACACTAGATTTAAAAAAAAATTAAATTAACTTATTATCTGTGTATATATCTTACCATTTCGAATACACCAGATTTGATCTGTGCGCATCCATGCTTCTCATCCATATTTTTCCACTCTAAGACTGTACGTATCCCCCTCTCAGTCCCCCTTCTCCCAATATCTAACCTTCCTGTGGGATTCACTTTAAGTGTCATTTCCTTAGTAAAAGTTTCTCTTATTGCTCCTTAGGCACTGCCTCCTTCTTTGTAGGGATCTCTGACAGTTTGTATTGGATTGTATTTGGATTGCTTGCTTATTTGTTACTAAAACATGTACATGACAAGACACAAAGCACAAATAAATGTGGCAACGTTTTTCTGGAGTTTCATTCTACTTGGTGCTCAGTGATTTAAAGCATGTATTAATGTAAAACAAGCGCAACTATCGATATTTTTATGAAGCAGCACACAAAACTCATACATTTAAATAGTCTATTTCACTGGAAAAAAAGGGAGGGGGACTGCTTCAGATTAAGAGACACTGGAGAGATAGAATAGCCAAATGCATGACTTGGTTGATTCCAGATTGAAAGCTATGAGGACATTTAAAAAATATATTTTATTGGATTTTTTTACAGAGAGGAAGGAAGAGAGAGAAACATTGATCAGCTGCCTCCTGCACACCCCCCATTGGGGATGTGCCCACAACCAAGGTACATGCCCTTGACAGGAATCGAACCTGGGAGCTTTCAGTCTGCAGGCCGATACTCTATCCACTGAGCCAAACCGGTTTCGACTACGAGGACATTTTTGATACTGAGGAAATTGTAATATGACTGTTAGATGGTACAATGGAGTCGCTGTTAATTTGCTAGGTGTGGTAATAGTATTGTGGTTATAAAAGTGAATGTCCTTAGGAGATACCTGTTAGAGTGAGTATTTAGGAATATTTGGGAATAAAGAATTATGTCACCGTCTTCAACAGCCATTGAAAATGATATATAGGTATGCATGTGAGACAAGAGATTGTTAAATCGAGGTGGAACATATAGATACTCCTCGACTTTCGATGGGGCGATAGCCCGTTGTAAGTGGAAAGTATCATAAGTAAAAAATGCATTTAGTAACTACACTGTGGAACATCAGTCGTTTCCCCTTGTGATCCCGGGGCTGTCTGGGGGCTGTGGCTCGCTGCCACTGCCCAGCATCACAAGGCAGCATCATACTGCATATCGCTAGCCCAGGAAAAGATCAGAACTCAAAATTCGAAGCATAGTTTCTACTGAATGCATATTGCTTTTGTACCATTGTAAAGTGGAAAGTGTCAGGGAATGTTTGAAAATTTTCAAAATAAAATGTCTGGGGGAGGGGGGTTTAAATTATACATTTTACAAATTCATGCTAAAATTTCAAAAATAATCTCAGGAGTCCCTTTTTCTGCTCCAGCTCATTCTCTCTGGCCATTAAGAACATTTCATGGAGAAGATTGAGAAGCCCTAATTTTTGTTTTTCTCCCACCATTGTGCCCCAGGAGCCCCCAAAGAGGCTAGGACTGTCATTTCTGTATTCTCAGAACTAGGCATGGCCTGCCACCGAGGGATGAATAAATGCTCCCTGAATAGGCAAAACCACTAACTTACATGCATGTGACCTTGGGAAACTGTATGTACACGCAGGCTCCCCTTCTGTAAAAGGAGGTTGGACTCGACGACCTAACGTCCTTTCTAGCCCTAGCTCCATGGATGCTATACTCGGGGCATGAAAGGCAGGTCAGCGGCCTTTTCTACATAAAACCCATCTCACCAAGCAGAGATGATCACAGTGAATTGGTCTTTGCTCTCTGGCCAAGCTCCTACCTTTCAGCTGAGCCAGGGGCTTTGGGAGAAGTATTCTTAAAAATCCACAGCACATGTGATAGAGCAGTGCTTTTCCTGAGAGCCAGAGGGTGGCAGGGCAAGTCAACTGAGCTTTAGACTGCCCTCTTGGCTGTAGTCATAGCATTGGCTAACACCAGTGTCTTCAACCTTGATTGCACATTGCAATCACTTAAGGAAGCTTTAAAATATACTGATTTTCACCCCAGGGACTCTGATTTAATTGGCTTGGGGAAATGATCTAAGCATCTGGGTTTTTAAAGGCTACCTAGGTGATTCTATGTGCATTCTAAGGCCAACATCATGATGATGGGGTGAGAGCTCTAGTTGGATTTACATCTTGGCTTTGCCATTTCCAAGTTGCCTGGGGTATTACTTCTCTTTGAACTTGTTGACCCGTATGTGACAATCAAGTGAGATAATGCATAAAACATGGAGCCAGAAAGAACAGCTAACTAGTTAAGGACAACTATTTTAAAAAACACTTTTTTTTTTTATTGATTTCAGAGAGGGAAAGAGGGAGAGAGATAGAAACATCAATGATGAGAATCATTGATCGGCTGCCTCTTGCACGTCCCCACTAGGGATTGAGCTCACAACTTGGGCATGTGTCCTGACCGGGAATGGAACAGTGACCTCCTGGTTCATAGGTCGACACTCAACCCCCAACCCATGCTGGCTGGGCAAGGACAACTATTAATGAGTAAACACGAGACGAAACCAGTTTGGCTCAGTGGTAGAACGTCGGTCTGCGGACTGAAAGGTCCTGGGTTCGATTTTGGTCAAGGGCATGTTGCGGGCACATACCTGGTAGGGGGTGTACAAGAGGCAGCTGGTCTATGTTTCTCTCTCATCAACGTTTCTAGCTCTCTCTCTCTCTCCCTTCCTCTCTGTAAAAATCCATAAGATATATTTTTAAAAAATGAGTAGACATCAGAAGCCTCTGTGGCTCTCCTAGGAAAGATGAACATTTTTTGAGTTTGAAGAGCAGTGCTTCTCAAACTTGCATCAAAATCACCTGGAGGACTTGTAAAAGATGGCTGAATACCTCCTTTCCTCAAAGTGTCTGATTCAGCAAGTCTCAGTCTCAGGCGGGGCTCTGAAATTTGCGTTTCTAGCAAGTTCCCAGGTGATGCTGATGCTGCCAGTCCAGAAACCACACCCGGAGAATCACTGTGCTTGAACAGGGTTTCTCAGCACCACGAATGGCATTTTGGAGCACCCAATTCTTTGAGCACCTTTGGCCTCTCCCATAGATGTGCTCTCCAGTGGTGACAATCAAACATGTCTCCAGGTACTGACAGGTGTCCTTGGAAGGCAACATTGCCCAGATCAGCCCTACTGCTCTAGAGGACACAGGTTAAAGACAAATCTAAGAATGTAGGTGGGTTTCAGAGGCAGGTGAGAAAAAGAAGTTGAAGCCTAGAAGAAAGGAGGAGAGTTTGGGATAGCTCAGGGATTCATGCAGAGGGGGGGCACCCACTCAGAGCTTTCTTGGAGAAAGATCATTATGGGTCTGGGGTACGGAGATAGTTGACCAAGTGTGCAGGCTCAAAACTCAAATTTGGCTTCATTTGGTCCCACAGGAACAGAGGCTGTTAAGTCTGGCCCCTCCTTCCATCCTGGGACACAGCAGCCAAGCCCTAAAATCCCTAGGAAGGAGCAATTCTGTCCTAACTCAGATGGCCTGACAGTTTTTCCCTCAGGCCTAACTGCCTGCAGCCCCGAATTGCCCAGGGCTCTCACACCGCAGGTTCCCATCCACACACCTTGAGAATTAACAAGCAGCGGACGCCTGGTCTATCTGCGAGAACAAATAACTTTGCAGTTTCACTGTGAAGAAGGAACTCTGACAAGAGCCCTGACTTGTCCAAATCCACCTCCCTGACAGTTCAGTCTACAAAACTCAACCATCCAATGAGGGGGTGGGGGGTGGGGCGGAAATCTGGCTCTTTCAAGTGCCAACAGTATTAAGTGTTAAGAGACGGTGGAAGTCAAAGGGAAATTAACTGAAAACCAGAGATGCCATTACTCATTCGGGAGCAATCTCTCTCCCAAAGCGAGAATACAATTTGCACCCTCTGGGGATGTTTTATACTCAAATCTTTATTCCCCAGGCGAGGGCCTCTATTTTCCTCAAATTCTAAGTGGTGCTGCTACTTTCTACTAATAGCCTCTCCCCAGCCCTTTGGAGGCACTTGGCAGGAGAGAAGGGGCTAAGGTTAGAGGAAAGCCCTGCAGTCTCCAGGCCCTCGTTCTACCCAATCACTGCCAACTTCTCAAGGGATTATTAGGCTTTTAAAAGTGCAATGTCAAGGTTCAAGCCCCGGTTTACCCCAAGCCAAGAAAGAAGGGTGAGCAGAGGGCACTGAACTAATTATGAGGTATGTGGACTTTAAAAGGGATTAGGGAGTAGCCTGTGACAGTGGAGGCGCTGTGAAGAGCAGTTTGCAAAGCATCTTCGGCCAAACCTCTCCTGGTTAAGGGCATAACCATACATGTAATTATTGCTCAGGCCCGAAATGAGTCATCATTCCCTTTGAAGATCCCACTATAACTTGTACCCTAAAGGGTCCAAGCAGTCTGGCAGTTAAATCTTCAGGCCCAATGTTTCTAACGTTCCTGGGAAACAGTGTTCTGTGGAATATCCTTTAGAAAACCTCAACCTATAGGATCAGGTTCATGAAGCACAAGCTTCCCAGGATTTGGTTATCACCTGCTGTTCTCCCCCAATAACAATGCTGAAGTTCAACGCATATGTTCTTTGTCCATCTGGCAAAAGCCCCACTCATTTGTTAAGTCCAATCTAAGCATAATCACATAATGTGGAAAACTCTCTTAACGCTCCCAGGTACAATAAATTGCTGTTTCCAGTGGTCTTTATTAAAATTTTATCCCCAGTGTATTAAAAGTGATGGAATTGATAGCTTTACCATCCTCCTGGCTCCTTCATTAATGAGTTAAATATTGGACGTGTGCTCACTTAAAACCATTCCTTCTCTAAGTTAAGATACACAGATGATTCAGGTTGGTGAGCTTAAGTATAAAACCAAACATGTTAGAACAGGTTGGAGGCATGAAGACCTTTATGAAATATGAGATTCAGTTGAAACTGGTTTGGCTCAGTGGATAGAGTGTCGGCCTGCAGACTGAAAGGTCCCAGGTTCGATTCCTGTCAAGGGCATGTACATTGGTTGTGGGCACATCCCCAGTAGGGGGTGTGCAGGAGGCAGCTGGTCGATGTTTCTCTCTCATCAATGTTTCTAGCTCTCTATCCCTCTCTCTTCCTCTCTGTGAAAAAATCAATAAGATATATATTTTAAAAAATATGAGATTCCGAAAACATACACTTCACTTTCTCATGTTAGATGGAATCCATGAGCACTGGTTCGTGCGCTCGACAATCATAAATGATCTAGGAAGACAGTAACCTGTCTTGGGGGTAGGAGACAACTATTGGCATTTCTTAAAGAAATTGATGCTATGTTCTCAATAGGAGAGCAGTATTTGTTACTGATATTCTGTCATTTTCATGGGAATGAGTAAACAAACAAAAAAACCCCACAAAAAAACAAAAACACACATAAAAGAAGCCGTCCTAGTAAACGGCTTCTTGAAAGTTTAACTGGAATGTGTCACCTGTCCACATCATGTCCTGCTCAGATTTACAGTGGTCAAGTATCAAAGAAAAGATAGCAATAAATCCAATCTACACGGCTCTTGTAAAAAGGCATCTATTTGGCTTTTTAATACAAAATGACTCAGAGAAACAGAAATAAAATTTACAAGCCAGTTATTAAAACAAATCCACAATAAGCAAATTTCAGTCACATTCCCTGTCTTCAATCTGGATGAGAAAACAGGAAACTACAAACCAACCAATGTCTGTCCCTTTGAAGAAAAAAAAAAAGGAGAAGAAAAACCAAACAATCCCTGAAGTCTGGCAGGTGGTTTTGAGAGGCCTCTGTAAGCTTGCTTTAATCATCCATCCTGGTGAAATGAGGTGCATGTGGTTGTTGGAATACAGCCACCTCCTACTGGTTTCTTGATCTTCATCTGAAGGGAGGATGCTGGCTTGGGCATCTCTTGATGCCACTGATGCAGTCGGAGGTCAAGCAGCCTTGACGTCTTCCATTCCTGATCTTCACTGGATCTCCCCCATATACAGTCTCTTGTCACTGGATGCTGAGAGAACTGAGGTGAGAGAATAGAGAATAACTGGAAATAATGAAGGCTCAAGGAGACTTGGTGCTCAAGGGCTCTTATTTCAAGAGCCAATTTTAGTATAAAAGAGCCATTGGATTTAGCTTAAACAACCCTCCTCCTAAAGAGCATTGACAGCCTGGCTTTTCCACCCACATCCTCTCGAAATCACGAGGGTGGGCTGTGCTATGGGAAGTACATTACCAGGCTCGGTATCTCAATGTCTCTTTTTCAGTGAACCCTAAGAAAAAGACTTCAGTTATTCTAGAAAAGAAAAATCACTGTTGGTGCTTCCATTGTGTAAAAGAGCTTAGCCCTAGAGAAAGTTACATTTTCTCCTTTAAATTCAAGGCCCATTATTTACAAAACGATGGGCCGGCCAATAAAATGTGGGTTAAGTTATAAAACCAAACACTGCTCTTACCCTCACCACTTTAAACAACGGTGACTACCACTGATACCCATGCTTGCATGGACATTCACAGAAAACAGACATCCAACTTTGCCTCTGTATTCTTGGGGATCCTTTTGGGAGATTCCCAAAGTTTCCTTTTCCCCAGAGTCAGGACAGACTTACTGATGGGCTCGTCGGGGTGGAAAGCCACTTCATTGATGGAGCCAGCATGGCCCGGCAGCTTATACAAAATCCTCCTGCTTGTGGTATCCCACACATACACAAACCTGCAAGGCACCACAAAGAACAAAGCTAAGGCCTTTCAGGGCTGAGGGTAGGTAGAAGCATGGCTTTTTAAGGAAAATGGAAGCAACTATTTATTAACCCCATGTTTATTGAATTGTATTCTGACTTTTAGAAACCAGGAATACAGATTGTGATAATTAGGCATGGATCTGTCCTTGAGAAACTGACTGGAGAAATAGGAAGAGCCAAAAATATAGGCATTACTTTCCTAAACATAAGCTTAGGAAACTGGAAAGAACATGGAGGAGAAAGACAGGTTTTCCTATAGACCCCATAAAGAAATCTTCCTCAAAAAGCACCCATATAATTAGGCTGTCATTAACATCACACGCACCCAGAAATGTCTTAAAGGTAACCCAATGCATGGTAGGCTGGGAGCCTAAGTTGCAGAGGCACCTGAACTTCTAGTATTGAAACCACATAGCCAGAGAAGGAACAGGAAATTTGTGCTACATAAACATAACCCAAATATACACTTGACCCAAATCTTGCACTGAATTCATGAGCAGAAAGGATACTAGCATGGGAAGGGGCCAACAGAAAACAGCAAGTATGACCTTGTTTAACAGGTAAGAAAACTACGG
Source organism: Pipistrellus kuhlii (assembly GCF_014108245.1). Classification (NCBI taxonomy): domain Eukaryota; kingdom Metazoa; phylum Chordata; class Mammalia; order Chiroptera; family Vespertilionidae; genus Pipistrellus; species Pipistrellus kuhlii. The sequence continues at coordinate 177,531,445 of NW_023425515.1, read as the reverse complement.
TACAGCGACTTTTCCAAGTTGACACTGTTCATCAGTATCAGAAGTAAAATCAGAACTCTTAATATATTCCAGTAGTCTTCTTTTGCTTAACCCCCTCAAACACCTTGTCTCCCACATCCCCCAATAAAGAAGTTCCTTTGATCCTCAACCTTGCTTGGGTCGTTTTAAACTGAAGGTGAAATAAAGAGATATTATCTTCATATTACCATGCAAAAAGAACCTGCTGGTACATTCAAAGGGCTCCTGGTTTCAACCAGGTTATACAAAGTTACACATTTGTTTTGTTCGGTCAACACTTAAAAGGGAACACTCACCAGTGCTTGATTATAAAATGCCTAGTTCTGATGTGACAGTACTAGTAAACACTTCTAGTCTAAAATGCAAATAAACAAGGAGAGCTTTGGAATTATACTGTTTAGTTCTCAAAAGCTAGGCTCCATGGGAACTGAACAAAAGCTCCAAGCAAGATGGAAAAGAAGCAGGAACCCTATCTGCCTACAGACTCCTTGGCTCTGATGCTCATGCTCTCCCTACTGTTTTTTTTCCTGCCAAGCACAAGTCACTGTCCTCATGAATCCAGCTGAGGACGATGTGCCAAGGTGAAAAAGTGTATGAGCTCTGGAGTCAGAAAGACTTAGGTTCAAGTCTCAGTGCAACTATTTAATAGCTAAATAACTTTAGAAAATTATTTATGTAACTTCTCTGAGCTTCTCTTCCCTTAGTTGTATGGAGATAATATTGTTCCCATAGCTTAGTTGAGAGAGTAAGATACGGTAATGTATGCGAAATGCCTGGCACACAAAATTAATGATAGCTACTGCTACGACAAACGCAATTATTATTAATTATCAAAATACAATAATATGAAATCAAGAGGTTAAATAAATCGCTCAGAGTGGAAAGACTGGCTGGTCTTCCCATAGTCTGTGATGGGACTTTTGAAGGGATTCAAGTCTGAACATGAGGAGGCAGGTGATTTGCAAATAGAGAGGGGAAGTCTGCCAAATCCAGGCCAAGCTGAAAAGCAGTTTTCTGAGAAGAGTCACATTTCCCAGGCACTTAAAGGCCAGCAGAACCCAGATCTCCAAAGGTCTACTTCAAGGCCTCACTCCCCATGGCTGCCAATTAGACGCTAAATTTAGAGGGTTCCATGTCCTCCGTTACTCTGGCATGGCAACGTTCGGCAGGAACCAGGCTCTTTATGTAACAGAGCTGCTTGCTGCCTTTGGGCTAATTGGCGAGGAGGCCTGTGAAATCTGCCAGCCCCAGCAGGTAGACAAGCAGACTCTCCCCAGACCAGAGCCATGCTTCCACACGGAAGGTTTAAAGGAACAGTGGGGAGAGAGAGAGAGAGAGGACATTGAAAAGTCAGGGCCAATGAATGTCAGAAACAAACTGCTGGGAAGAAAAGCTTAGGCAAATGTCATTTAAAAGCGTAAGTACAGAGGAAAGATACAAAATTCTGTGCTGAAAATAATGTAAAAAAACTTAGAATGGCTCTTACTCTGTCAGAATGCAAGATACCTTATGTTGTAGATCTGTTTAAGATCTTCTTTAGTAACCTGACAACTGAAAATCTCCTAAATTCTTTCAAGGTAGTTCTGTAAACCACCAGGAGCCCTTTACTCCCCAGAAAATAGCCAAATACTGGTATGTTCATTTTTCCTGGCATTAAACTTGCCAAAAAAAAAAAAAAAAAAAAAAAAAGGAAACTCTGGAATCTTCAGGTACGTTCACAAATATAAAGGTGTGGGACAGACCAAAATGATGTTTTTCTATGGCTGTGCCCGGGCCACAAACAGAAGACCCTGGAACACGTGGAAAGCCCAATCTAGCTAGCCCAGGAAAGGCTTCATGTTTATAGGATGGTGCCTGTTTCAGCAGGGAAATCTCTAGAGAGAAAGATGGGAGGGAAACCCAGAGTTTGTCACCAGAGGGCTTCCTCAATCTTTGCCATTCTACATCTGTGGCCAACAGCCTGGGCCCCCGGACATCCCTATTCAACCTCTGTCATCCTTCCGAGCATAGGTCACCACATGCAGGGTGAAATTTGACTGCCAATCTTAGGCTAGGAATTCATTCATATAATATTACTAAGTGCTTAGAATAGGTCAAACACTGCCCTGGGTTCAGATATGACTAAGATTCATTCTCTGACCTCTAGGAGCAAATAATGTTCTGGGGTGCCCTACTTACTGTAAGATGTAATAAATGCTAATAAAGGTTAGGTGTACAGAGTGTGACAACAGCACAAAACAAAGAGGAATCCGTTATGCCCAAGAGGTAAAGGAGAGAGAGGACCATGAAAAGTTGATAGGCATAACAGAGAGAGGTGATTACTAGTTATAGGAGTTTGAATAATGGAGAAGAGGTGATATGAGAGAGAAACTGGAGGCACAAGGGATGTAGAAAAAGGAAAGCTCCATGTGAGCGAAGCACTGTGGTGATGGTGGGCGAAGAGAATACACAGTATGTATTTAAATAAACTGAAGCATCTGATGAAAGAAACTGATGAAAGAAATAGATTCTGATGAAGAACCTGATGAAAGAAACTGAAGTCAGATTATGAGTCTGAATTTTATTATGATGGCACTAAAGGCCTGGTGCATGAAAATTCATGACTGGGCCAGGACCGGTTTGGCTCAGTGGATAGAGCGTCGGCATGCAGACTGAAGGGTCCCAGGTTCGATTCTGGTCAAGGGCATGTACCTTGGTTGCGGGCACATCCCCAGTGGGGGGTGTGCAAGAGGCAGCTGGTCGATGTTTCTCTCTCATTGACATTTCTAACTCTCTGTCCCTCTCAATTCCTCTGTGTAAAATCAATAAAATATATATATATAAAAAAAGAAAATTCATGACTGGGAGGGGTATGTGTCCCCTCAGCCCGGCTTGCAGTCTTGGGGGATGTCCACCTGACGGCTTAGGCCCACTCCCTGGGGGATTGGGCTTAAGCTGGCAGTCAGACATCCCATTGGCAGCCTGGGAGCCCTCGGGGGATGTCCGACTGATGGCTTAGGCCACTGTCAGACATCCTTAGCACTGCCAAAGAGGCAGGAGAGGCTCCTAACACTGCCAATCAGCACAGCTTGTGGCTGAGCAGAGCTTCCCCTGTGGGAGTGCACTGACCACCAGGGGGCAGCTCCTGCATTGAGCATCTGCCCCTTGGTGGTCAGTGCACATCATGGTGAACGGTCGTTCCACCATTAGGGTCAATTTACATATTACCTTTTTATGATATAAGATAAATGCAACAGAATCAAAGAAATTGTTTATCCTTCAGGTCTAAAATGTATCCAAAGAGGGCAGAAATGATGCGCTAGCCCGACATGATCTTTAAACTTTACACAGTATACAAGGCTATACTCCTATGTCTACTCTAGCTCAGTATCCAAACTAAATGTATTAAACATGAGAAGATACCAACATCATTCTTTTATATGTTTTTAATAATTTTAGAGAGAGAAGAAGAGAGAGGGAGAGAAAGAGAGAAACATCAACATGGATTAGCTGCCTCCTGCACACCCCACACTGGGGATCGATCCTACAACCTGGGCATGTGCCCTGACCAGGAATCAGCCACCTCTTGGTGCACGGGCTGATGCTTAACCACTGAGCCACACTTACCTGTCAGCTGAGCCAGCTGCTATCTTGCTTCCATCAGGTGACCAAGAACATCTCAGAAGATTCTGAAATAATGAATAAGCAGGAATCCAATGAATAATGTACCAAGCCCCTCTTTGTTAGACTACAGAATAACCAGGAGAGTTTAACATTTCTTGAGTTTTAATTATTCTCCCAAGAAAGGTGATAGCAATTATTTTTTACTGGAGGCCCAATGCGAGGGGGCGCCCGCCGGGGGCTGGGATCGAGCACTGGCCACTGCGCTGTGTCTGCTGGGGTGGGGGCAGGCGCTCGTGTCTCCACTCTGGCCCGGCCCTGCCCCTGCCTCCCCGCGGCCACTCGGGCTGAGGCCAGCGCGCAGTTCCCTTCCAAGCGGTTGTGATACAGCCTCCTCCTGAGTGGTCATGACGCCTATCTAATTAGCATATTCCCTGTTTATATATATAGATTCTGTGGCCCAAGACAGCATACTTTATCATTTCACACCATATAAAAACCAACTTTAGAAAATGCTTAATTTATAGTAAATCAGACTGGACCTGGCAACAAAAATTTTGTTCTACCTACAAATGGAGGCTTCCCTTTGCTCCATTTACCTTGATCCTCATTAAAAACTTTATCTTGAAGGAAAAGAAAACCAAATCCAACAAAAAATAAAATTTCACTTACAAAAAACAATCTTAATGGGATCTCAAAAGAGTCTCTATTATCAAATTATCTTGGGGAAAAGCTGCTTTTAAGAGCTGACCTGGGCTTTGTGAGTTTAGAAGACATTTCTCTCTCTCAGAACTTGGGCCACGGTGCTTACTGGAGAGACGTACTCTCAGAGCTCTGAACAGCTGGTCACTGGGAGGTGATGTTTGGGTAATAACCATAGGAGCCTGGGTCCCATTTGGAATACAAACCTAAGAGGGTTAAAGTTACCAAGGAATTAAAAGGATGTGAGTATCTTATTGAAGTTGGAAATCCTAAATTGGAGCGTTGGTGCCATCACCATTTATCTATGCGATTGCCTTCTACTAATTTTTTTTTTCTAGCAAGGACAGTTTTGATGAAGAACAGTGTTACTGGAATGCAGCCCCTTAGTAGAGCTATTGATCTCTAGCCTCAGCACCATCTCTCTCTTTTAAAATTTAAATTGAGATAAAACTGACATAACATTGTATTAGTGTACAACATAATGATTTGATGTATGTAGATACTGCACCATAGCACAATCTTCAAAGTTTCTTTGAATCAAAAGGACAGAACTCCTTTGCTATGCTGAACTCACCTTTTCGAAGTTGTGGACATTTCCTTGAAATATCTTTACACATCTCTCTTTGGGAGCAAATGGCCGGACATCCCAGACCCGCACTGCAAATTCAAATAAACCGAGCAAAACAGTTATCAGCTAGAGGCCCCCTGAGGACCCAGCTGAAATCGACAGATGCTATTTCCTGGGGGAAGGAGGTCAATATGGTACAATGATACCTGGTAAGGCTCTCTCCTTTTGCTAGGAGGAATAAAATGCATTCAAGTCCCATTAACTGGGTCTATGGGCACAGAGATGAGGGGGCAGGAAGGAGAAATGTCAAACACACTGCTGGGGATTTGCAACAGAGAATACTTTGGTGTGACAATGATTTCAACAGAACATTTTGCAAATGTTCTGCCAACCCAAAGAGTCAGTTAGCAAAGCTTTGATATGACAATCTAACCATCATTGACTACTGTGACATTCAATCTATAAAAATCAAACTTAGGACTAACCTTTTATAAATTTTCTCAGAGGGGCACCTGGCAGTCTAAACTTGAACAAGGTAAAATATATATCAAAAGAGCACTGTACCAAGAATCAGAAAGCGAACTTTTGATTCTGTTTTTAGCTATATTATATATATGGGTGGTATCAGATAAATAGTGAGGTTCTTTGTGTTTTGGTCTCCTCTGTAAAAAGGTATAGCAAGGGTATTTTAATGATTAAATATGATGATATACGTGAAAGGGTTCTAAAAGATTGGAGGCAATAAACAAAAATAAAGAATTTGTAATTTTATTATATAGCCATAACAAGAAATTCCTCTTCTTCTTAATTTAATAACCATTTAGGGAATTTCATCTTTCCTTACTGTAAACGACGTTAGATTTAATCAATGGTAAATCCATTGACATCAGAATGTATGTATAAATACCCCAGTGAGCAGTGTGAAAAAAATAATTCTTCAAGTCAGAGAGGCATAAAAAGGCAAAGCTGTGCATAAAAGTTTGCTACAGAGCTGACAAACAGTCAGAAGGTAAAGAATGTTCATGCATTCCACAAATATTTATTGAGCACGCATTGAGTGCTAGGCACTGTTTTCATTACAAAATGTCAGTGAAAACACCACCTCCCAACAAGCCTATGAACTTGTGTACCTAAGGGGTATTTCCAAAAATATTAAGCATATAATCCAACAAGCCACCATCCTTTTCTGCTATATTCATTCTCCTACTCAACAACTCAAAAACAAGCAAAGATAAGAGTGTGTGCAAATTCAGAATGTTGAGTTGTTTTAATGAGGGTTTCTTGTCACAACAATGCGTTGGAGTGGGGAAGGAAGACATACCGGCAGAAAGAGCACAATTGAGGTCTTTCAATCATCCAAGTGGGAGCTCTCTGAAAATGCCTGAGAACTGCCTTGGATGAATCTCCAGACTCACCTTTTTAAAAAATCAAATCAAGAGTTTCTCGTATCTTGCTTGAACCCATACAGCATAGCAGGGCTAAAACGGGCCTTAAAAGTAAAGTTCATTCTTCTTCTTTATCAGTGTAGAAACTGATGCCAAGAGAAGTGTTATGTGCAAAGTTGCTCAGGGAATAGGTGGCAGATCTGGGACTAGAATCCTTTTTCTATTACGTGTTCTCCCAATTGCTCTGGTGAAAGCCTGTGAGCCATCCTGACTCTATTCTTGGACCTTTATTTATCCTAGCACACATTTTAAAAAAAAGTTTTTATTGATTTCAGAGAGGAAGAGGGAGAGATAAACACATTAATGAATGTGCATATCTCCTTTGTCTTGACCTTAAGTAAAACTTTGTTTTTTTCTGTATAAAATAAACACACTATAAAAAAAATAACAAACATTAATGATGAGAGAGAATCATATATTAGCTGCTTCTTACATGCCCCACACTGGGGATGGAGCCACAATCCCGGCCTGTGCTCTGACTGGGAACTGAACCTGGTTCATAGTCAACGCTCAACCACTAAATCAGGCAGGCCCTCTGGGCCCAGCACACATTTCTAACACCCAATGTCCACTTTCTTTAGGCATTTGGAGTGCTGTCCTTTCCAAAGTTACCTGTATTGTCCATTGCATTGGACAGAAGGTAAGAGCCTTCAGAACTTAAACTCAGGCCAGTCACTGAATCTGCATGGCCTCTCATGGTGTAGGTCAGCTTGTTTTGACGCAGGTCCCAGACCTACAAAACAAGAAGGTGCTCTTAGAAATCAAGTTGTGAATAGCAAAGAAATACGTAGAATTACTAAAGAGTCAACTGCCCAGAGAAATTGGTATCCCTTCTTAAACTGGCTCCAGAGCAAGAATTACTTTATCACAAAATAGAGGATTTCTATCAGAGAGAAAAAACTCATCTTTCTAAAAAGGGAGCCAAGTTACTATATTTGACTAGATAGATACAAACAAATAAATGTCAAATATTAGGTAAACTAACAACCTATGAACCAGGCTCAATCCCCAGTGTAGGGCATGCAGGACGCAGCTGATCAATGATTCTCTCTTCATCAGTGTTTCTATCTTTCCCTCTCCTTTCTTTCTTTCTTTCTTTCTTTTTTTTTAAAAATATATTTTATTGATTTTTGTACAGAAAGGAAGGGAGAGAGATAAGAGAGTTAGAAACATCAATGGGAGAGAGTCAACGATCAGCTGCCTCTTGCACACCCCCTACTGGGGATATGCCCGCAACCAAGGTACATGCCCTTGACCGGAATCGAACCTGGGGCCCTTCAGTCCCCAAGCCGATGCTCTATCCATTGAGCCAAACCGGTCCCGGCTCCCTCTCCTTTCTTCTCTATCAATAAAACATATTTTTAAAAATGCTTAAACTATGATTCTTAGCAATTAAAAATAAACTATAACTATATAAAAACAAGTAAACATGTTATATAAAAAAGACATGAATGCATATAAAATGTATAAAATAAGGTAATATGCAAGATACAGACTTAAAATTTTTCACTTAATGTCATATATTACATATATGCACACACATATAATTATAAGAAAGCATATTTCTTAGAAGAATGTCTGTGTAGGAAATCTAAGAGAAACATTTCAGCTGGGAGAAACTTAATGTCAAGTAGAAAAAAATATTTGGTTTATTAAGTACGGCTCGTCAACACATTCTGGTCAAGGGCATCTACCTCGGAATCAGGTTCGGCCCCTAGCCCTGGCCCTGGCGCGTGCAGAGGGCAATGAATGGATGTCTCTCTCTCACATCAATGTTTCTGTCTGTCTCTCCCTTCCCTTCCACTGTCTCTAAACACCAATGAGAAATATCCAGGTGAGGATTAAGAAAAACAAAACAATATAAAACAAAAAAACGCTTAGCATATATATGCCTAATATACAGAAGGCCCTCAATAACTGATAGGTATCATCAAGCTACTCCTAAAAATCACTCTGAAGACCAAATGTAAAAATGTGAGCAATTAAGCAAATATAAAGAATACAAACCAATATTTATATTTACATAGACTATAATGATGTGAAAACATATAAAAGAAAATAGAAATGGTCTGGAATGTCAATACAAAAGGAATAGCAATTTTGTTAATGTTGTTGGTATTGTACAAAATTTCCTCCAAATTTGATTTAATGTTGCCATGTAGTTTTTCTAAGTTAAAAAAAAAAAAAAATCTGCTGTCCCTTTTGGCAACTAAGGCATGTGCCTCATCTAGAAATGAGTTTGGTGTTGTCAAAGTAATATCAAGGCAGACAATTCCACTTCCCCATCAATAGTTCATTCATGTGTGGAATCCAACACATTTTATATACAATCATTTTTTTGTCAAGATGTGTGTTGGCTCAATAATGAAGAAAACTTAAAATGGCTGACACTTTTTTATTCAGAGAAGGCACTGCTGAAATCTTTAGTTTATTAACAACCAAGAAAGAATGCAATTCACCATCCCTTACAGCACTTGAGTGCTATTTCCAGACTTTCCCCTGTAGAGCCTGCACATGGTATTTGTATAGGCCAAAATGTATTGGAATTTGACATAGAAAGAACAAATGGGGCACTAATTTCAGGAGAAAAAATTATATATATATATTTTTATTTTAGAGAGAGAAAGGAGAGGGAGAGAGAGATAGAAACATCAATGATGAGAGAGACTCACTGATCAGCTGCCTTCTGCACAATCCCCACCACAACCTGGGCATATGCCCTTATCAGGAACTGAACTGTGATCTCCTGGTTCATGGGTTGACATTCAATCACTGAGCCACACCGACCAGGCTTAAGCAAAATGTTTTATATCTCATTAGTGGAAAGTACTTGATTAAAAAAAGTCACAATCTCTGCTCTCAAGGAAGCACTTGGGCAAGGTATGAAAGATGAGGTACTTTTTTACTTCAACAAAGGAAAGTAGTATTCCTAGGCAAAAATAATGTGTGAAAACAGAGACAATTAAATGAATTAATAACATAAAGCTCTAAGAACAGTGCCTGACACAAAGGAAGCACTACATAAGTGTTAGATGCATTTATACGAGCAACCCTTGACTTAGGAAATCAATAAAGATAGGATAGAAGAAAAGAAGATCTAAATTTCCATGTTCCTTCTCATTGTTAATAAGTTTAAGCTCTACAATCTCAGAAGTTTGAAGATTCTCCTCTGTAAAGACAGTGAAAGGGACACCAAACATACCTTGATATCATTGTCTATCCCACCAGAAATAATCTGATCGCTTGTGTCATTGAAGGTCACAGCCAACACCTGGTAGGTATTCTGAAATGTCTGGATGGCTGCTTTCTTCCGGATGTCCCAAAGCTGAAGAAGAAAACAGAGGAGTCTACAGTAACAGCACTTCAAGAAGTAATTGCATCATACACCCTTTAGCCCAAGGACTTTGTAGAGGTGAATCCACCTCTAATAGGGGCCGGTTCAGAAACTCCTTTGGGTATCCTAGGAACACGGTGAGAAGTGACCACAATTTTGCCAGCGTATCTGAAGGTTGGTGAAACAAATCACTTTGGTTATATTTTCAGAGTCCTTTGTTAAAATTTAAATAACCACAGTTTATCAATATGTCCTTAGAGTGGAAAACCTCTACCTGCTTAGTTCATATGTCTTTAGTACAGCAAGGATATAATCAGACCAGTGTGTTCAAATGGTTATGTCCTACCTTATTAGTAGGCTACTCACATAAAAAAATATGTACATTGCCCTCGCTGGTTTGGCTCAGTGGATAGAGCGTCAGCCTACGGACTGAAGGGTCCCAGGTTCCATTCCAGTCAAGGGCATGTACCTTGGTTGCGGGTACATCTCAGTAGGGGGTATGCAGAAGGCAGCTGATTGATGTTTCTCTCTCATCGATGTTTCTAACTTTCTATCTCTCTCCCTTTCTCTCTGTAAAAAAATCAATAAAATATACTTAAAAAAATATGTACATAGACAGCAAAAACTGCAGAGTAGAAAATTTTAAGACTGTCCCTCCACAAAAGCAGAGAATTATCTAGTAAAAAAAACCTAGCAGAATAAACTTTATCAGAATTCTAGAAACTAATAAAAAATTAATAGCAACCAGGCAAACATTTAATGAAGTAAACATAAACCCTGGGTCTTAGGAAGAGTTTTGTGGTGTTTTAACTTACCCTTGTTTCATCCCATAACTCAACAATACCTTTGAAGACAACAGTCCATATTCCCAGTATAGGTTCCCAGGATAGGAAGAACAAAATGGACCTTATTCTTAAAAAAACATGGTTGTTTTTACCTATCTGGTGGCACCCTGAAGGATGAGCTCTAAGAGTTTTCCTTTATTTGCCTAACTTGGAACTCTCCCAAGGCAGAGGTATTTATCCAAAACACTTACATGCAAATAATGCGCTAGGCTCTGCTTGCTGAAGCAAGGACCAACAGTTTGGGCAAACAAAAGACAGCCAAACACTGGGGACTGAGAGTGGGAGAATGAGACAACCTGGAGCACAGGAGAGGCTTTGAAAAGCACTAACACATTCCCGGGACTCTAAAGGTCATTTGCATGCCCGCGGCTGCGCACATGTTCAGAAAATAACCGAGAAGCCCCCACACTCTCACCTGCAGGCTCTGTACAAGCAGGAAATGAAGGCTAATGCCGAGTTGGAACTGCCTGGCTGAGAGGTGAAGGCAGGCCCCAACACATACACATAGTCAATCTGCAAAGACCAGGAGAGTTCCCCAAACCCCTCAATTAAGAAAATCTTTGCCCAGCCATTAGCAAACCACTACCAGGGGTCCTCAAACTTTTTAAAGTGGGGGCCAGATCACGGTCCCTCAGAGAGCTGGAGGGCCGGACTATATGAACTACTAATTCCTACTGTAACACCTCGGCTGCGCTCACTGCCCAAAAAACCTGGCGGGCCGGATCAGACTCCTCTGCGGGCCGCATGTGGCCCGCGGGCTGTAGTTTGAAGACCCCTGCTACTAAGCTAATGAAATAGAGACTTCGGTGGCTACATGCAACTTTATTAAATTACACCAGAAAATTCACCAAATAAATAGCTACAACAAGCAGCAATAACAACAAACTCTGAGGAGAATCTATTTCCAGAGTTGCCATCTCAATTATAAAAACCCCGTGGTCACGACACCAATAGCCATCACGGTGTCACGACCAAATGCCAAAAGGCACCTGCTGAACGTCATATGATGTCATCATGGGAACAAGTAAGTGTTGCTCTGCTCAATTCTCATCTTCCAACGAAAGTTCATTTTTTAAAAAATATATATATATTTTATTGATTTTTTACAGAGAGGAAGAGAGAGGGATAGAGAGCTAGAAACATCGATGAGAGAAAAACATTGATCAGCTGCCTCTTGCACACCCCCTAGGTGTGCCTGCAACCAAGGTACATGTCCTTGAGCGAAATCGAACCCGGGACCTTTCAGTCCACAGACCGACGCTCTATCCACTGAGCCAAACTGGTTTCGGCTGAAAGTCCATTTAAGTGCTCCTGAGAAGGAGAGATTAGGGCAGGAAACTATTCTTATCTCCATCCACAACTGTCTTCAAGGTGGACGGAGCTGAGTGTGTGCAAGGCTCATGCGGGTGTGTGGGGACTTGACGCTGGGTCCCTCGACATGCCTGGTCTCGTGGGATTCTGTGCGGTGGGCCTCTAGTATATATTCAACTGTCTAGTTTTCAACAAGGAAATTATGAGGCAAAGAAGCAGTAAAAAGTGTAGCCCACACAGATGAAAGAAATTAATAGTTTTTTCACAAGTGGTGCTGGGACAACTGGATAACCAGCTGAAGCTAGACCCTTACTTCACACCACATGTAAAATTTAACTTGACATGAATCAAAGACCTAAATGTAAAAGCTAAAACTATAAAATTCTTAGAAGAGAACAAAAGGGTAAATCTTCATGACTATGGATATGGCAATAAATTAGATAGGGCACCAAAAGCACAAGTGACAAAAGAATAGATAAATTAGACTTCATAAAAACATAAAACTGTTGTACATTAAAGAAAGAGTGTCATGAAAATGAAATAACTGCCAACGGGAGAAAATACTTGCAAATCACATATCTGAGAAAGGTCTAGTATCCAGACAAAGAACTATTATAACTCAACGACAAAAATACAACAAGCCCAATTAATAAATGGGCAAGGACTTGAATAAATATTTCTCTTCAGGTCCAGCTAGTGTGGCTCAGTGGTTGAATGTCAACCTTAGAACCAGGAGGTCATGATTCAACTCCCAGTCAGGACACATGCCCGGGTTGTGGGCTCAATCCTCAGAGGGTATGCAGGAGGCAGCCAATCAATGATTCTCTCTCATCAGTGATATTTCTAACTCTCCCTCTATCTTCCTCTCTAAAATATATAAAAATATATTTTTAAAAATTCTCTTCAGAAAATATAACAAGAGCCAATAACCACATGAAAAGATCTCAACATCATAAACAAAAAAATAACTGGGTACCAGTTTACACTCATTAAGACGTAACGATATTAATAACAATAACAAACCCACACAGAAAATAACAAGTATTGGTGAGGATGTAAAAAAATTGGGGGTTCTTACATTGAAAAAAATCTCATACATTGCTGATGAGAATGTAAAATGATGTGGCCGCTATGGAAAACTTTAGATGTCCCTCAGAAGTTAAACATAGAATTACCATTATGTCCCAGCAATCGGACTCCTAGATATATGGCCAAGGAAAATGAAAATAGGTGTTCAAACACTTGCCCATGAATGTTTGTAGCAGCATTATTCATAAACATTTTTTTAAAAGATGGATAATTTCATGCACCGGGCCTCTAGTTACTAATAAAGTTCAATTTGATAATTTGATTAAGATGTTCTTTGACACGCTTTCTTGCATAAGATGTTCCAGGCTCATCTAGTGCGTTCCCTGCCCAGTCCTAAAGGGAGCCCTGGTTCCTTTTAGTGGAAAATGATACTTTCAAGGCCAATACCTGAGCAGTAGGTGTGCTCATTGCTGCTGGGGTGTTATTATTTCTAACCCCTCTCAGTGGTCAGTTAGGAAACATATGTATACATAGGTATACACACACACATCTACATTCAATTTTTCTATATCTGTTTGTATACTGAATGTCATGAATTCACACTGATACTTCCAATTTGATACCAATCACACACAATGCATTTTAGTTTTCTCTACTTCAGTATTGGAATTCCTCTCTCTGACAGTGAGTAGTCTGTTTTCTATTATACTTATTTGATGAAGCTTCCTGTATAACCAACCTCCCATATCCTCTTCCACCCTTCCCCTGAATAGATACCCTTTTTCCTGAATGGTGATTCCCATTCTTGGCTAACTTTATGTGGACCCCTTCCTCATCCCATTTGGATCATCCCTCTGTGTGAACGAACACCCTCTTCATTCTGCTTAGGTTTTATACCCCTCTCTAGGCTGCCCTTCCCAAGGGATGCCATCTTCATCCTGCTCCGCCTCAAACACATCCCCTGTGTGGGTACCCTCAGCTAAGGTTCTGACACTAGATTGCCACCAACGTGTAGATGATCCTTTTACCTCACTCTCCATGCTGGGCAGTGCCTCCTTCCTCATTCTCCAATTCCCCAGGCTGCCTACCCTGTCCTGTGCGGATGCCTTCCTCACATCACGTGGGCTCTGATATGCTACTCTGGACCACTACACATACTCTTTTTATTAAAGCCCTTACCCGATGACACACTTTTATCGATTTTAGAGAGAGGAAGGGAGAGGTAGAGAGATATCAATATGAGAGTGAGCACATTGATTCCACACTGGGGAATGAACCCACAACCTGGTATGTGACCTGGCTGGGAATTGAACCTGCGGCCTTTGGGTGTATGGGACAATGCTAATCTGAAAAAAAGCTATATATTATATAATTCAAACTATATGACATTCTGGGAAAGGCAAAATTATGGAATTAGTAAAATGATCAATGGTTGCCAGGGCTTGGAAGGGATGAATAGGCAGAGCAAAGAGGATTTTTAGGGCAGTGAAAATACTCTGTATAATACCATAGTGATGAATTCATGTCATTATACATTTGTCCAAACCCAATGAATGTACAGCACTAAAAGTGAACCCTCATGTAAACCATGGACTTTGGGTAATTATGATGTGTCAGTGTAGGTTCATCAATCATAACAGATGTGCCACTCTGGCGGGGGAGGATGTGCATATGTGGGACAGTGGATATATAGGAAATCTCTATATCTTGCCCTCGATTTTGCTGTGAAGCTACAACTGCTTTAAAAATAGTCTTAATTAAAAAAAAAAAAAAAAAAAATCTCACTTCAGACCTACTGAACCAGAATCTGGTTGTTTTTTATTTTTAACAGATTCTTTGAGTGATTCTGACATGCACACAGGTTGGAAATCATTGGACTAAATGACCTTTAAGATCCCATCCTGTGTTACTAAACTAGTATGTACTGACCTTCCTATATACTAATTTCACAATAGCCTTATAAAACATGTATACTACCATCACCATTGTAAAGATTGAGAAACCGAGGATAAGAAAAGCTGCCTAAGACCACACAATTAAGTAAACAGCTGAGCCAAGAATCTAATTCAGGTGGTCCATTTTAATCCAAGTCACAATGGTTTGATTTGGTTCCGTTAGATATGTAAAGCGTGTTTTGGGAAATGACTGCTAAAACAAAGTTGTGGCGAGGAGGGTACAACACAGAGAGGTAGGCAAGATAAGGTTCACATTATGTCACCTCAGAAACTGCAACACTCAGAGAGACATCACCCACCTTAACTGTACCGTCATCACTGCCAGTGCAGACAAGCTGGGGGCCCCTCCTGGCCGGATAACAGGAATTCACAAAGGAAGTATGTCCCTTCAGCCTTTTAACTCTCTCACCTGTTTCACTATCCCACACTGCCACAGTTTTATCTGTGGATGCTGAGAAGAGCATACTAGAAGGTAAGAAGAAGAACAAACAAACAAAAATAAGTGAATACAAATACCAGCGAGCTCTCTTCCCCACTTATCAAAATGTGCCCAACCCTTTAAGATCATTGACATGTCCTCTGACAGTCCAGCACGTGATGCTGGAATGCCTGCCTCGTCCTATCTACCAAAATCCTATTGGTGCTGTAGATACGTTACATATAAAATAGTTTACCCTAGTAGAAAAAAATTTCCTTCTATCATTCCCCATGATAGAATAAACATTTAATGCAGCAGTTTTCTCAATCTTTTTCTTCTTTGTGATATTTAAGACTTTATACATAAGATATTCTCCTACTTGGAAATATGTAATCACTCCTTGCTGCAGAGGAGAAACTAGCAATTCTTAACCCAATGGCTATGCAACTACAAACTTTTCCCTAAAAATCAAAGTTTTTATTTTGTCTCTGAGGACAATTTTTAAAAAAAATATATATTTTATTGATTTTTTACAGAGAGGAGAGAGGGATAGAGTTAGAAACATCGATGAGAGAGAAACATCGATCAGCTGCCTCCTGCACACTTCCTACTGGGGATGTGCCCGCAACCAAGGTACATGCCCTTAACTGGAATCGAACCTGGGACCCTTCAGTCCACAGGCCAACACTATCCACTGAGCCAAACCAGTTTCGGCTCTGAGGACAATTTTTAAGTTATAATTATTTTATAAGGCTTTCTTTACTCAAATATTAATAAGAAAATGTATACAAGGCTATGTACCAGATCATTCAGGGAACACTAGGTTTTACATACCAGAGGTTTAAAACAAGGAATATTTACTGAAATATCCAATGGGATTAATATCTCTTATAAACGCATTTCTATATTACTTACAATGATTCTAAAATTATGCAGTCATTAAAGTGTTTATGATAAATAGTATGTTAGGTGAATAATGTTAAGGGAAAAAAACAGCAGAGAAGATCGTAAATGTAGCTCTAACATATAAGTAAGAACCAAACAGTTTTGAGTAGGAAAAAGGCTTGAGAAAAATATTGTAAAATATCATAATACTAAGTTATTCTCTTTGGACTGGCAGGAATATGGGCTAATTTTTCCTTGTTCTGTTTTTTTGTTCTTAGTTTCTTAAAATAATATTTTATTACTTTCATAATAAAAATAGCTAATTTATACATATAAAATTATTTTGTTTTATGTCTTAAGAAAGAAAACAAATTTATCTGAGATGTTGATATATTAGATGATAGAGATGATATACTTTATAATACCTACAAGGAACAATAAACACCTTATTTGGAGTGACAGTGATAGACTAAAGCAATTGCCCAAATATAGCAGTTTTTGATAGCATAGTCTACTGAGAGAGAAAACTCAAGGATCAAAGTGAAAGGATGCCAAGGAGAATTAGTTTAAGTAACAGCTGCCATTCCACTATGCAGAATACTCACCTGCCATCTGTGTTATAATGCAGTTCCATCACTGCTCCACTGTGTCCCTTCAATGTTGCATAGTTATCACAGTCACCATAGACATTCCACAACACTGTTAGGGAGACAGGAGTTCTGTGAGCATTGCTAGGCAAAAGGAAATTTATTACTGACCATGGATGTGGGACCTATGAATTTATCAGAACAATAGTGCTTAGAACACTATTGGTTCTACCAGTTGGTCCAACTTTCCTGACACTGTAACAAAAATAGTGCAATATTTTCACATCTTATAAGGTAAAAAAGTTAGCGGGTACAATTTTTTAATCTTAAATTTCCTATAATATTAAAAAAGCTGACACTCACTATTGCTCATCTCCTATTAATTTAATATAATATAACTGTAAAATGGCAGCACTTATGGAAAACTGAGGAAGCACAAATGACTTGAAGGTCACATGGCAATGATTTTATCTGACATTTACTTAATCCACATGTAGTAAGTACCTATAACATGTCAGGTACTGGGATAAAACAAGGTAAATGAATAGACACAGTTGCTATCCTCAGTGAGCTTGCCCTAGTGAGGAGTAAAATTTAATAAGAATTATTAAGGAACACCTCTATACATGAGGCTTCTGTTACCTTCTTTTTCACTTTTTCTCTTGACTCCCCCAAAGTGATTTTCTCTACCTATTTCTCAAAAAATGGATTTTCCTCACTAGGAGTTGAGAATCTGGTAGCAGATCCTGATAATGTACAGATAGATTATCCAAGTGAGTTGCCACTTTAAGAGTCCCCCTTCCTTCTCATTTGCTAAGTTTCTGAGAGTGAACCAAGAGAAGGGTCTCTAGCCTTTGGGGGAAAGAAATGGTCTTTTTCTCTTTATTACTCCCACTAGAGGCCCAGTGCACGAAATCCATGCACTGTGTGTGTGTGTGTGTGTGTGTGTGTGTGTGTGTGCGCGCGCGCCCCTCAGCCCAGCCTGCACCTTCTCCAATCTGAGACCAGTTGGGGGATGTCTGACTGCTGGTTGGGATCGGGTCTAAACCAGCAGTTGGACATCCCTCTCACAATCCAGGACTGCTGGCTCCCAATTTCTTGCCTGACTGCCAGCCAGATCACCTCCTAATCACTCCCTTGCCAGCCTGATTGATACCTAACTGCTCCCTGCCGGCTCGGTCCTCCCCAAGTGCTCTCCCCTGTAGGCCTGGTTGCCCCTAACTGCCCTGCCGGCCTGGTTGCCCCTAACTGCCCTCCCCTGCTGTCCTGGTTTCTCCCAACTACCTTCCCCTGTAGGCCTGGTCCCCCCAGCTGATCTCCCTCTCTGCTGGCCTGGTCAACCCCAACTCACCTCCCCTTCTGGCCTGATCGCCCACAACTACCTTCCCCTGCCAGTCAACTTAGACCACATGGGGGTGGCCATTTTGTGGGAGGGTGTACAGGTCAATTTGCATGTTTTTCTTTTATTAGTGTAGATAGGATTAATCATTAACCCTAGAATTCTTATCTTGCTAAATCAGCTTAAGATTTGCCCCCATGAGGAAGATATTCTCAAACTAGGGCAACTCACTTTCCAACCAGTAACATAATTCCTTCCGTATTTACCACTTGGACTCTGAGTTCTACAATCAAGATCATTTAGCATTTTCACGACGATGTAGTTATGTGACCAGATCAGACTGATACCTTCTGTGGCACCAAAGATTTAAAAAAATAATCACTACTTATTCCAGATTCAAACACTATGCCTTACATATCAGTCGGTCGAATCCTGCAGATGCCAAGGTGGATCCATTGGGGTGAAACTTGCAGCAGTACACTTCGCCTTCATGTCCTGAGAGAAGCATGATTGGGGCTTGAAGGGAGGAACACCTTGGAGGCCCCTAAACAAAGAAGAGAAATACAGGCTAGTCATTGCATACTGGCAAAGGAAGCTGCAAATTAGGGAGTGGATGTAGGGAAAAGAGAAGGGAAACAATGACCGGTGGATTTCTCCTGATCTAGAGAACTGCACCTCTTCTCACAACTTATGCCTCCAATTGGATACTTTCCTGCTGAAGTTGCCAGTGTCTGCCTGCTTTACCAACTTTCCTATCCCCCATCCTGCTCCTGTCTCATAGCCAACTAATTGCTCACACGTTAAACTCATTTCTAACTCGGGATCTTTACACTTGTTGCCCTGACAGGAGTCTGCTTCCCCTAGATCAGTGTTTCCCAAAGTGTGGTGTGCGTACCCCCAGGGGTACATGTTGCACCAGTTTGGTGGGGATATGCACTGCACCGTGCTTAGCTGCGCCTAATTCTATGTTCTCATTAGTACGAGGGGTACTCAGTGTTACGAAAATTATAGAAAGGGTACACATATGTCAAAAGTTTGGGAAACACTGCTAGATTTTCCTGTTTGGCTCTTTTCAAATGTTTCCTGTTTAGAATCGAACTCAAGCAGCACTCAACCTCCCCTCTGTGTTTCACTAACTCTACTGTATCCCCTCATTGCACTTATCATTACCTGAAATTCCCTCCTTGTGTATTGGTTTACATATTTGCCTTTTTCCTCACTAGAAAAGCTCTGTGAATGCAGGGATCCTGCCCGTGTCATTCAACACTCTTTTCCCAATCTCTAGCTCATTTAATGGATGAGTGAATGATTGAACTGAGCAACAGTTTAGGGTACAGTTTATTGGGAATGGCCTTTTGATTATGATTTTTTTTAAAAAATTAGTATTTTTAATTGATTTTTTTACAGAGAGGAAGGGAGAGGGATAGAGAGCCAGGAACATCGATGAGAGAGAAACATCGACCAGCTGCCTCCTGCACAACTCCCACCGTGGATGTGCCTGCAACCAAGGTACATGCCCTTGACCGGAATTGAACCTGGGACCCTTCAGTCCGCAGACCGATGCTCTATCAACTGAGCCAAAATGGTTTCGGCTTGATTATGATCTCAAAATTAAGTCTAGGCATGTGCAATATGCTGGGACCTGGGCTGATATTCATATTTGCGAGGTAGATGAACAAGTACATTATTAACAATCCCCAAATTTCTTCAGTAGTTTCCAGCTTATTCATTTATTTTAAGAAATACTATGTGCCAGGCACTGGGAAAATAAATGGAGTTTGCTTTCAAGTGAGAAGCAGGAAGAGAAAGAGGGACAGAGAGAACGCAAGTAAAATATATAGATGGTTTTAGGTGCTTTGAAGAAAAACACAGCAATGTGGGTTAGTAAGCACTGGGCATTGCAATTTAAAGGGGACCAGAAAAGCCCTCCCTAAAAAAGTGGTATTTAAGGAAAGATTTGGAGGATATGAGTATATAAACCAGATGCACATTTGGAAGAGTACTCCAGTAGAGGAAACAGCAGATGCAAACACTTTTAGGCAGGAGCACGGAAACCAGTGTGACTGGAGCAAGTGTGAGCCATGGAAAATTGGTAGATCAGAGAGGTAAAGCGGCAAAAAGGGCCAAAGGTTGTAAGGATTTTGGTTTTACAGTGAGTGAAGTGGAAAGCCACCAAAGTTTTCAGCAAAGGGTAATGGAACCTGACATTCAGAAGGCTTCCTCTGGCTGCTGGTTTGAGAACAAAATGACCACCCAGGAGCAGAAACAGGAATACCAGTTAGGACCTTACTGCAATAATGCCAGGTGAGAAAGTAATAGCTTAGATCAGGAACTAGTGATGGAGGTGGCACAAGTGGTAGCCGTTTGGAGATCTATTTTGAAATGGTGCCAGCCGGATTTGAGGACACAAGCTTCTTTATCTGAGGCTAACAGAAGGAGAGGTATGATCACTACCTCTATCTTACAAGAAATTAAAAAAAAAAAGAAAAAAAAGAATTGGGTCTGGGTTTAAGATGTTTCCATCACTACTAGATAAGAGTTTGCCTTCCCATCTACAAAGTGGAATAACAGTTCCTAACTCTTAGGCTGTTACCAAGATTAATGGAGTCTTCATTTAAAATGAAATAACAACACAAGGGCTCAATGAATATTAACTATTCTTGGGTTGTTGTTAATAGTGTAGAGAAATACAGGGAAAAACAACTTGCCCAGAGTGAGCAAGATTATTAATTTCATTCCTTTCCTCATTCATTCATTCATTCATTCACTCACTCACTCACTCATTCAATCCTTCTCCATCCTCCCACTCTTGCAACTTTTCTGAATGTTTACTCTACGCTGAATCCCTGCAAGGTTTAGGATACGAAAACCTCGATCTTGATTGTGAGGTCAAAATAAGGATCCTTAACTTTCATTCTAACCCATCCTCATAGGGAGATCGAGACGCTGAAAACGGATGTCAAATAGGGAGACGTATGGAGTCTCCGGAGGGTGTCGGCCGCTTTTACAGTGTTTTTCTGCCTTAACTCCAGGTAGAGGTTTTCGTGCAGCCCCACAGTAGGCGGTAAGAGGCCCCACAGTAGGCGGAAAGGGCCGCTGCGGGACCACCCGGTGCAGCTCTTAGAGGAAGATGAGCTGAAGGCCGCAGGCCGCCGACTCCTTCACTCACCGCTTGCAGCAAGGCCCCCGGCGCCGCCTGCTGCTGTCCCGCTCCGGGGCCCGACCCCGCAGCTCCCAACAGCAACTCATGCCGCGGCCTCTTGACTGGAACCAGCGGCAACTCTGGACCCTTGCGCTTCTGTTGCTCAATCATGGCGGTGGCCGCTCTCCTCCGACACCCTGAGCCCCCGCGCGACTGGTTCCGACTTAGTCCTTCCCTAGCACATCCGGCTTGGAGAGGCCAATCGGCTTCCAGTACTCTCAGCGCCCACAGATGGGCTCCTCCTATTGGTCACATCTCTCTGACGTCACGGAATCGTGATTCTAGGATTGGTGGATGGGGCTGAGGCCCCGCCTCCGCACGCTGTGTCTTGTGGGTGGGAGCGCGCCGGCCGTGTTGGGGCGATTCGCGCAATGCAGCGTCGCGGAGAGCGGAGCGGACGCCGAGTGAGTGTGAGGGAGGTCGGGGGGCGGGCGGCCGCGGAGTCTGGAGGCGGTGCCTCGGTTGTGCGGGGTGAGCCTGGCCCTTCTCCGCCGAAGTTTTAGTTGCTAGCGGCAGAGGCGGGCCCGCACGTCCCAGCGCGGGTGTGCGGGAGCCGGGTTCCCTTTCTAGGCGGGAGCGGAGCTTTAGGGTCTCCTCAGCGGCTGCCTGAGGCCCTCGACGGCCGCCTTCAGCGAGCGCCTGCCGTGGCCGCCCCTGTGCCAGGCGCCCTCAGGGAAGAAGGCCTGTCTCCCAGCCTCCGCTGAGGGTCCCCGCTGAGGAGGCGGCTCGTGTCTGCCAGCCTTTTCCCAGGGCCTGCTCTGAGCTCCTGTGAGGGACGGAGGGGAAGAAAATGCCCGACGCCTGCCGGTCCAACTGATACTGATTGTGCAAAACATCGAGGTTACGTTGTGAGCCAGACGGGACCCCTGACCTCTCAGGGCTGTGAGGCTGGGGGGGAAAACGAATGGAAAGGGGTCTCACTGAGAAATGTGGAGTGCGTGCGACCTGGGGGAGGCACCTGAAACAAGCAGGGAAGCTTCTCTAAGGAAAAGCCGCCTGAGGGAGAATTCGAATGAGGTGGGTGAGGAGAGGAAGGCAGACTGTTCCTGGTAGAGAACAGCACGTGAGACCATGGGAGGAGGATGGCCGAAAAGCACAGAGGCCCGTGTGGCCAGGAGGAAGGGCGTGAAGGGGAGGTGAGGGGGAGTGTGGTACAAGATGAAGCTGTAGGCGGGGAGAGGTCAGATCTTGCAGGACTTTGTAGCTTTTACCGAAAGACTGCTGAGGTTTTTGTTGTTGGTGGTTTATTTTTTTATTATTTTTAAAATTAATATGTATATATTTTATTCATTTTTCACAGAGAGGAAGGTAGAGAGACAGAGTTAGAAATATCGACGAGAGAGAAACATCGATCAGCTGCTTCCTGCACCCTCCTTCCCCCCACTGGGGATTCCTGCACCCCCACTCCCACCCCCCACTGGGGATGTCCGCGCAACCAAGGCACATGCCCTTGACGGGAATCGAACCTGGGGCCCCTCGCCCTGAGGTCACTGCTATTCCGACGGGGGCACCCTGTCTCCAGGGGCATGGACCTGCTGGGGGCTGTTAAAAGGCCAGGAAGGCGTCCGCAGGCGGACGCTCTATCCACTGTACCACCCCGGTCAGGACAGTGGTGGTTTATTTTTTATGGGGAGTGGGTAGTGTGGTGGGGGATTGGGCTCGATCAGTCAGAGGCTGGATAGTGAATAGATGGAGGACAGATATACTGTTGGGAGGGAGGACTGAGGAGTTGGTGGAAATGCAGAGTTGGACAGGTTCTAAAGGTGAAGACAGGAGAGGTAAAATCAGTAGGACTCGCTAATGGATTGGATTCAGAGAGTGAAAAAAGAGGACTTCGAAGTAACTCCTAGTTTTCTGGCTTATGGCAACTGGGTAGGTATTTTGTTTTTGTTTTTTGGACAAGGGAAGGAAGAAATCATTCTTGACATCCAGGAGGCAGTTTGAAACAAGGGTTTGGAACTCAGAAAAGATATTTTTTTGGAAATATAAATCTGAGAGTAATTTGTATTTGGTGGTAATCGAGTCATAGATGTGAGTAAGATCATCTACGTCAGAACCTTTAGTAGTCGAGTTAATACTGCTAGGCACTAGAAATTTGAAGGGTATGCTAATGTGCAAGAATACTCAAAAAATTTCATAATTAAAAAAGAAGAAAAATGTTTGTAAATAGGATTTGAATCTCATCAGCATCATTTATAAGTTTGTGATTTTGAGCAAGTTACTTAGCCTCTGTGTGTTTTAGTGTCTTCATCTGTAAAATGAAGTTTTTTTTTGAATGAGTGAACAGAGCCTTACTATGTGCTGAACAGATCAGAAGATGGGAGACTTTCAAATGACAACTAGTGGTCCAACTTCCCGCCTTCCCATCCAATATCTAGAATTACTGTCTTAGAAAGATGCTACTTCTTTTTTGAATTCTAGTAATGAATCTGTTGAGAAAACAGGTCAAAAGCAGGAAAGAGAAAAATAGTAAAAAGCAAAGAAAAACACAAAAAGTGAACTCAAAATATGAAAGCTGAAAGCTTTATGGAGAGCATTTAGCCCATTACTCCTATTTAACTGAAAACAAACTAGCAGAGATTAAGTGATTTGATAGCTGGTACTAGACCTCAAGGCCAGTACTTACTCTACTATCTACAGTCAGTAATCCTGAAGGTCCCTTCCAACTCCTCTAATAATAATTGCTAATACTTGAGTACTTCCTATTGCCATGTATTAACCTAAAATATTTACTTGTCTAAACCAATTTTATTCCCTATTTTGACCACCCTAGGAGATAGTAACCTTTCTGTGCGTGGGATGGCGCCCAACCAATTGAACTACCCGGGCCGGGGATGTGAATTCTACAGGGCATTGTAGACTAGTGGTTGAGAATGCAGGCTCTGTAGTCATTATTCTGTCTCTGCTCATATCTTAGAATTTTAATTTATCAACTTATCTCTTCTCAATTCATATACATAGGTTAAAGATGAGTCATTCTCTGCAGTTTTCTTCCTCACCCAAGATAGGTTTTGACCTCACTCTGGGCCACCATTCCCCTGCTATACCACCTATTCACACATTATTCTTTCTTTGCTTTGGGAACAGAGTGCCCAGTAACCGGCTTCCTATTGATTTCCTACGTATTATTGTTGTTTAAAATAGTCACGTAAAATGAAGTACCTAAGGGAGATTTTCTAGTTCTAGAACTATTGCAAAGTAACTACAAATGGTGTATCTCAATCCTTGTCAATTTACTTGCTCTTTTAAGTCTACAGATGTGATCCTATTTGACTGGACTATATTTATTTCAGTTTTATAAACCTTTTTTTTTTTTTAAGCAGAACCCTCTCCCCTCCTGCCCCCGCCAATTGAAATCTTACATAGAAGCTTAATAGGTAAGCTAGATCAAAGCAGAATGCACTGTTAAGTTAGTTCCTCTTGCCCTAGCTGGTTTTGCTCAGTGGATAGCGCATCAGTCTACAGTAGGGGTGTCGAACTCAATCAGAGAAGGGGCCAAAATCTAAAATCCAGCCTAAATCGCGGGCCGAATGGTTTACTGAACAGTCATAAACTGTCATTGTGATGGAAACGCAGCGGAGTGCAGTGATGACAGCGCGGTGCGGGCCACATTGCAAGGCCTGGCGGGAAGGATTTGGCCCGCGGGCCTTGTGTTTGACACATGTGGTCTACAGACTGAAGGGTCCCAGGTTTGACTCCAGCCAAGAGCACATGCCTGAGTTGTGGACTCAATCCCCAGTGGGAGGGGTGCAGGAGACAGCCCATCTATGATTCTCTCTCATCATTGATGTTTCTATCTCTCCATCTCCCTTCCTCTATGAAATCTATGAAATTGATTTAAAAATATTTTAAACAAATAGATCTTCCTTCTGTAACTTCTACTCCTTTCTACCATGACCCACCTAAGGCTGGGAGGGCAAGTGGGAATCAGCAGTAATTTTTGAGGAGGGGCTTCTAGCTTTCCAAATGCTGTGAGTGGGACTTCTCTCAATTCTGTGTTTTTTTTGTGTGTGTGTGTGTGTGTTTTTTAGGGGGAGGGGGCTCCTGCTCCTTACATCTTTGATATAGAGGCTATCTTCCTAGAGTCCTACTTTAGCCTTCTGGACATGTATGATCCCTAGATATTTCAGAATTGACTTTTTAAAAGTAAATTTGACCCAACTGGTGTGCTCAGTGGTTGAGCATCGACCCATGAACCAAGAGATCACTAATTCTATTCCTGGTCAGGGCACATGTCCAGGTTGCAGGCTTGATCCCCAGTAGGGGGCATGCAGGAGGTTGCCAACCAATGATGTTTCTATCTCTCTATCCTTCTCCCCTCCTCTCTAAAATAAACTTGAAATACCTAAGGAGCTTCTGAATAAACCACCATAGAACCCTAAACCATAGAACCCTACGTATCTACAGAACATAATAAAAAAAAATTTAAATACCATTTAAAAAAATGGCAACCTTCTACTCTCCCGAATTGTAAACCTATATTTTTACATTTCAGACTTTCCCTAAAAACTGCTGCTAGTTTTCTAAAAGAATTGCATAGGATTTCTCAAGCTATTGTTCTAGAGAAGGATCAAACAGGAGAATTTTAAACTTGGCTGTTCATATTCTTATCACAGCAGAAATCAGCAAGAAACAACTTAAGATTGTTTCCAGCAAAAACTGGTTTGGCTCAGTGGACAGAGTGTCAGCCTGCAGACTGAAAGGTCCCAGGTTTGATTCCGGTCAAGGACATGTACCTTGGTAGTGGGCACATCCCAAGTGCGGGGTATGCGAGAGGCAGCTGATTGATGTTTCTAACTCTCTATCCCTCTCTCTTCCTCTCTGTAAAAAATCAATAAAATATATTTAAAAAAAAAAAGATTGTTTCCACTTCTATTGCTCTTTTCACAACCTTTCTATAGGGAGGAACAGGTGAGACTAAGATATTTGAGCCTAATTTAGATGTCCTACCTACTGATGCCTCTGCAGGCGTCTTTAAACTACGGCCCGCGGGCCACATGCGGCCCGCAGAGGAGTCTGATCCGGCCCACCAGGTTTTTTGGGCAGTGAGCGCAGCCGAGGTGTTACAGTAGGAATTAGTAGTTCATATAGTCCGGCCCTCCAGCTCTCTGAGGGACCGTGATCTGGCCCCCACTTTAAAAAGTTTGAGGACGCCTGCTCTATGGATTCTTTACCTCATTAATGCTTTAGTAGTTGGAGGGATAATTAAGGTTTTTTGATAGAGCCATTGACCCCAGGTTAATTTCTGTTCTAGGATGTAATATGAGGGATACTGGGCAGAGGGAAGGGAAGGACTAGAGTTGAGACTACATAGCTAGGAAGTGAAAGAAAGGATCCAACGAGGCTACGATACTTGGATTTAACCTGTTTATCAGCCACTTCTTAAGAACTGACAAATCTGCCTGCATTCTCTCTATGTGCTATTAATAAAGCAATAGCCCTGGCCTGTGGTTCTCAGTGGTTAGAGCATTGTCCTGTGCACTAAAGAGTTGTGAGTTTGATTCCCAACCCCAATCAGCGCTTGTGTGGGAGGCAACCAATCATGTTTCTCTTGTTTTGATCTCTCTCTCTCTCTCTCTCTCTCTCTCTCTCTCTCTCTCTCTCTCTCTCTCTGTCTCTTTTCTCTTTTCTCTTTTCTCTTTTCTCTTTTCTCTTTTCCTTTCTCCAACTCCATCTCTCCCTCCTCCCTTCTTCCCTTCTCTCTCCCTTTCACTTTCTAACTAAAGATCAATGGAAAAAATATCCTCAAGTGAGGATTAAAAACAAACAAATACATAAAGTATGTGTATATGTATATAAGAATTGCTAAAATATATTAAAACTAGAGGCATGAATTGGTGCACAGGTGGGCGTCACTCAACCTGGCCAGTGATCTGGGCCGGTTGGAGTTGGGGGAGTCCGTAGGAGGTTGGCTGTGGGAGTGCACTGACCACCAGGGGGCAGCTCCTGCATTAAGTGTCTGTCCCCTGGTTGTCAGTGTGCATCACAGTGACCAGTTGTTTGGTCTAGGTTTTTATATCTATACTAGAGGCCCAGTGCACTCGGAGGGCGGGTCCTCAGCTGGGCCTGTGCCCTCTCAGTCTGGCTAAGCCAGTAGTCAGACATCCCCCGAGGGGTCCTTAGTGCTGTGCCACTATGCTCACCAGCTATGAACCTGGCTTCTGGCTGAGCAGTTCTCCCCTTGTGGAAGCACACTGACAACCAGGGGGCAGTTCTTGCATTAGCGCCTGGCCCCTTGTGGTTAGTATGTGTCATAGCAACCGGTCGTTCTGCCATTCAGTCGATTTGCATATTAGCCTTTTATTATGTAAGATATCTATATATCTACTATACTATTGGCTGCCTCCTACATGTCCCCTATTTGGGAATCGAACTGGCAACCTGGGCATGTGCCTTGTGTTGGAACCCTGATCTCCTGGTTCATAGGTCAAAGCTAAACCACTGAACCACACTGGTTGGGCATACTGTGTGAACTTCTAAAAGGAGCTTGTGTGTTTTAAATTTATCAGGAAAAAAAAAAAATTTATCAGGAAAAAGTAAGCATATTGGTTAAAAGTGTGGATTCAGGTGTCAGCCAGAATTTGTCTCTACCATTTCTTGGCATAGGCGTAGTGATTGGACCTCCAGAAGCGTTGGTTTTCTCATCTATATACTATGATAATAATAGAATTTATATCTTGAGACTTTTGAGGGTTAAATGAGATATTGGATGTCCAATCTTGATCATAGTGCCTGGTCATAGTAAGTGCTTGATAAATGTTAGTTCTTATTACTATTACTGTTTCCAATCCATTTACCTCCCATCCTCCAAAACCTTTCATTGGCAAAAGAATACCAACTATAGCAATTAAAAAACAAGAAACAAAATAGCAGACTAATGGCCTTGGGTAAGTATCACAATGAAAAGAAATAAGATCAAGGTTTCTAAAACTCCCCACAATTAGAGTAGACAAAAGATTTGGATAAAAGTACATGGTGTTAAATCTATGTTATTACTCTGAGAATAGCTGTGGATTGTCTGTACTTTTCTTCTTTAATGCAGATGTCTCAAATTATTGCCTGTCTTATTTCTTTGTGACAGTATCCTTGAATTAGCTTTAGCAGAAGAGATATGGAGGAGCCATAGAACATTAAGGATGAATTCAGGAAGACCCGAGACCATGGAGAACTTGCCTGCTCTCTACACTATTTTCCAAGGAGAGGTATATTATTTGGGCTTTGAAAATGTACCATTTATGTTAAGTATAGGTTGAAGGTGAAAAGTAGCTGGGTTTGGAGATCCTGTTATTTGAGAATATCTTGAGCATTACAGTTTAAATGGGAATGGCTAGTGGAGCATCTGGCCATCACCTGTACCCCTTCTAAACTCCAGACTTCTAGCTGCATACTTGGCATCTTCATTTGGAAATCTCATAGCATCTCTGACTTATGTTTTATATATTTTAATTCGCTTTATTGATTTTTAGAGAGAGAGGTGAGAAAGTGATAGAAACATCGATAGGATGAGAGAGAAACATCAATGACTTGGTGTCTCCTCATGCCCCCTACTGGAGATCAAGCCTGAAACCTGGGCAGGTGCCCTGACCTGGAATTGAACCAGTAACTTCCCTCTTGTTTCCTGGGTCAGTGCTCAACCAATGAGCCACATCAGCTGGCCTGGTTTATGTTTTAAATAGAATTTTTAATTTCCTCACAAAATCTATTCTAGTCTTTCCCATATCAGCAGATGGAACCACTGCCTATTCATCTACCCACACTTGATATCTGGACATTATCTTTGATTTTTCCTCTTAATTTGATTTTGATGTTTTTTTCCCGCTCTAGTCCATTAATCCTATAATTTCTTCCTCTCAGATATATCCGTGGTCTTTGTACTTCTTTATTGTGGCAACCCATTAGTTTAAGCTCTCCATCTCTTCCCTGCCTCTTATTGGGATCTTTACTTCTATTGTAGCCTTTTTCCAATCTGTTCTTTACATCATAGCCAGAATAGCATTTTAAAAACAGATTGGACCATGCTGCTTTCTCACAGCTTTTCTAGGTTTCTCATTACACTGAATACATTCAAGCTTGTTTTTGAGACCCTTATATGACTTAACTTCTATCTAATCTGACAGTGTTGTTTTATCTACTTGTCTCCTAGCCACCCTGTCACTATTACAGCTCTGAATATTACAAGTTTGCTTCTAACTCCACTTTCCCCACCAATTTCTCTTTATTTTTTAAGTCTTAGACTTAATGTCATTTCCTTAGAAATCTTTTTCCACTATGAGTACACAGATTCATCCTGCATTTATTTGTGTACTTGTTTAATGTTTGTCTTTCTCACATGATGCTAAGCTTTATGAGGGCAGAGCCCTGTCTGTTTTGTTCAGTGTTGTCTATTTTAATCCCAGGTTGTATTTGTTTTCAGAGTAGAGGCCTTTGGACGGGACAAAGCCTGGATTCCTGTCCTGGTTCTTTTATTTACTACTAGAGGCCCGGTTTACAAAATCTGTGTACTCGGGGGTGGGGGGTAAGATGGGGAATGGGGTGGGGGAGGTGTAGCTGGGGAATCCCTCAGCTCGGCCTGCACCCTAAGCCGGCAGTTAGACATCCTTAATGCTATCACAGAGGCGGGAGAGGCTCCCTCCACTGCTGCTGTGCTTGCCAGCCATGAGTCTGGCTTCTGGTCACTGAACACGGGGTAGCTCCTGCATTGAGCATCTGCCCCCCCTCGTGGTCTGTACGCAACATAGTGACTGGTCGTGCCACTGTTTGGTCGATTTGCATATTAGCCTTTTATTACATGGGATAGAATAGGATGTTATCCTTGAGACCATCACTTGATCACTTGAATCTCAGCTTTCTTATTTATTAAATTGAGAGAACAACTTCCATGGAATTGCCATGACTGTTAAACTGTCATCTAAAACACAATACCTAAGACATGGCAGGAATTCATTAACATTTTCTCCCTTCTTTTGCAGCAAAAATAAAGGGAAAATTGTTTACAGTGTCTTATGAGTGCCTATAGTATTTTATTTTATTTTA
Organism: Pipistrellus kuhlii; assembly: GCF_014108245.1. NCBI lineage: Eukaryota > Metazoa > Chordata > Mammalia > Chiroptera > Vespertilionidae > Pipistrellus > Pipistrellus kuhlii. Next base: position 177,501,174 of record NW_023425515.1, on the reverse strand, counting down.
TTTTTAATTCTTTATTTTTTAATATGTTTTCTTGATTTTTTTATTTTTTTTTATTTTTATAGAGAAGAAGGGAGAGGGATAGAGAGTTAGAAACATCAATCAGCTGCTTCCTGCACATCCCCAATTGGGGATGTACCCACAATCAAAAGTACATGCCTTGACTGGAATCGAACCTGGGACCCTTCAGTCTGCAGGCCGACGCTCTATCCACTGAGCCAAATCAGTTAGGGCAATATAGTATTTTAAATATATAATTTTTATGGCATTTATTCTTGCTTTATGGGTTGATAAAAGTTTTAGCTCCTCATAATGTTAGGTCTTTGAAGATACACTTTGTTACTTTCAGTTGATTATAGATAATTGTGGCTCTTGATTTTTGTTAAGTTTATCCCAACCTGTAATATAACAGTCAAGATATAAAGGCTGATAAATTTTTAAAAATAGCAAACACCTTCACTGTTAGAGCCTTTGATGTTTAAGAACCATAGTACCACCAAAACCGGTTTGGCTCAGTGGATAGAGCGTCGGCCCGCGGACTGAAAGGTCCCAGGTTCGGTTCTGGTCAAGGGCATGTACTTGGTTGCATGCACATCCCCAGTAGGGGGTATGCAAGAGGCAGCTGATTGATGATTCTCTCTCATTGATGTTTCTGACTATCTCTCTCTCTTCCTCTCTATAAAAAATCAATAAAATATATTTTTAAAAAAAGTTAAGTAGCCTTCAAATGGTTAATAAATGGCAAAGCTGGGGTTCTAAAGTTCTCTCTCTGAGTCTGCATTCTGCTACTCTGCAGTTGGGATTGTTCTACTGTATATAAGTGCATGGAGGAACTGAAAGACTCACAAGAGAACTCTTGACTGAATTGAGGTATAAGAGGTAGGTAAATGGTAAATGTGGTTGTTCCACGGTCATTTGTTTGTACCTTTATTATGGTATTAAATATAGTCTGTGTTGTATTATTTTTACTTTTACATGTGTGACTCCTTCACTGGATTGTGAATTAGTGGAGAGCAGAGGCCATGGCTGTCTCATGTATCTTGGCAACTTTTTCAAATTCATTTTAAAATAGGCTAGGCATTCCTTTTTTTAAAGTTGTTTTTATTTTAAAGTACCCTGCATGGCCTCCTTCATATAGGTTCTTAGTAAATGTTTGATTTAAACTGATCCCAAATCTCTTAGGTCCTACAGTTGAAGAAACTGGTGGAGGAGCCCATTTCCCAGAAGTTCTCTTCAGTGGGCTGAGCAGGACTGAAGGGCCCAGTGACAAAGTAGCTGAGAAGCCAGCATTCATCCTTTTTCTTTCCATTAAGTGTGGTAGGGAATACAAGCATAGCAGTGGGAATTGGGTTTGGCTTAGCCTAGCCATAGTTAAAGAAATACTGAAGGGGGCTCCCTCTGCAGTTTGCATGAACACACCTTACGTTCTCCTCTTCCCTCAAGACCTGCTCGCTCTCTTACCAATGGCTCTTCTTTTGCCTCTAACTTGTTCCTGAGCCCACACAGCCAAGCTGGCTCACTTTTTTTTTTTTTTTTTTTTTTTTACCTCAGTGACTTTCTAAATAAACTTCCCTTGTATTTGAAAAACAAAAATGCTGAGGGAGATTGGTGTTGGTAAGGTGGACTAGAAGTTAAAATACTTGTGTTCTGTACCTGGTCATACTACTTTCTAATTTTGTGAGTTTGCACAAGTAACTTAACGTCTTTGAGCTTCAAATTTCTCGTTTACGTTACAGAGAGAAATAGTTTCAAGACCATTACAACCTCTAATCTGAAGATGGTAAATTCATTTTATCCAAGTCCTGAGTTTAGTTGAGATAATTACTGAATCCCCCTGCCCTCCCCCAACACACATACACACACACACGCACGCACGCACGCATGCTATTTGATTAATTATTCTGGGGACACCAGAGCAAACTGTGGTCATTTACAGCAGGTGCCATTCTGTTAATTTCAACTCTGCATCCTAGGGGAGACAGTGATGGAAACACCTGCTGCTGGAAATAGGCCTTTTCCTAACTGAACAGTTGAGTGCATCAGTTCTGGAGCACATTAACCTTTCCTTTGGGAGAGGCCAAATTAAGGTCTATTATAATATTTCTTCAGAAGATCATAATGTGACACTGGAGCTTCAGGACTGAAAAGTGAGATTGTCTTAATTAACAACAAGGTGATTTGGGTTCCAACTTCCAGATGCTACTTTTGTTTGTTGGAATGTTGTGCCCTTTAATAATGTTACCCAGTATGAGACATCTTAGCTCTTTTTCTAGAACTTTGGAACAAGTGCCTTTGGTTGGTTCAGAAAGAAGGGGGTTGCTTATATTGTAATTAAAATTTCAGCCATTTGGCTCAATGGATAGAGCATTGGCCTGTGGACTTAGGGTCCCAGGTTTGATTCTGGTCAAGGGCATATACCTTGGTTGTGGGCACATACCCAGTGAGGAGTGTGCAAGAGGCAGCTGATTGATATTTCTAACTATCCCTTTCCCTTCCTCCCTGTAAAATATCAATAAAATATATTTAAAAATAAAATAAATTTTCTGCCGAAGCCGGTTTGGCTCAGTGGTAGAGCATCGGTCTGCAGACTGAAAGGTCCCGGGTTCGATTCCGGTCAAGGGCATGTACGTTGGCTGCGGTAGGGGATGTGCAGGAGGCGGCTGGTCGATGTTTCTCTCTCATCGACGTTTCTGGCTCTCTCTTTCCCTTCCTCTCTGTAAAAAATCAATAAAATATATTTAAAAATAAAATAAAATTTCAAGTCGCCTTTTTTATCCACATGATCCTGTTTTATAGAGGACCATGTGAACTTAGGTAAGCACTTCATGTCTCTAATCCTCACTTTTCTCATTTGAAAAACGAAGGGGTTGAACAAGCTAATCTCGATAAGATCCTTCCTCCAGTTCCTCCTTGTTTTGATTTTAAATGCTAGTACCTGCCTGATTATACTGGTTTTTTGTGTGTGTGTGTGGTTTTTTTTTTTGCGGGACTATCTGGTCTCTACCCTAGCATAGCATGTTCATCAGTGTAAAACTTTTGGTTTTTAAGCCATTCTTTTATTTTTAAAAAATGTTTTTGCTGATTTTAGAGAGAGAAACATTGATGAAAGAGAAACATTGATTGACTGCCTCCTGCACACCCCCTACTAGGAATCGGCTCCACAACCTAGGGATGCATCCTGACTGGAGATGTCCTGGTGCATGGGACAGTCCTCAACCAACTGAGCCACACCAGCCACGGCTTAACTCATTCTTAATGCTCTATCTTAGAGAGTTGGTTCAAGTGCTTTGTCTCAATATCCCCATTAACAAATGAGGAGAATGAAAATTTTAACCTAGTGTTATCCTAACATTGAAGTGGGTAGTAATGCTGTTTGGTAAAGTAGGAGGCACAGGTCCAGGAGTCAAGGGACCTCGGATCTGTACCTATCTTGTATCTAAATTAGTTTTATGCCTTTCTGTGCTTTAGTGTCTTGGACTGTCAATTCTTAAAAAGCTAAAATTTATTAAATGTACATTGGGTGCCAGATACCAGTGCTCGGTGCTTTGTGTACATCAGTTGTTACCTGCAGCAGCAAAGTGAGTACAAGGGGAACTTAGACCCCAAAATGCAAGTTGTGCTCAGATCCCACAGGTGAGAAGTGGGAGAACTGGAATTAAAGGACACATCTTTCACTCCAAAGCCTGTGCTCTTTCTACACCTGTGCTATTTCACCTTGTCTGCAACATGGGAATCTCCCCTTTATGCTTCCTAAGATTGTTGCCAGGAACAGATAAGATATCACCTGTCACATTGCTTTTGGCTGCTAGGATTTTATAGTTAAAGAGTACGCAGAAGCAGTTTTAGTGTAGTTAAAACTTTAGTTTTAGTTCAGATCCCAGTAATGTCATTTACTAGATTGGAATATTGGTCAGATAACAGTCTCTCCACGCATCAGTTTTGTCATCTATCAGATGAGGATTATAACAGTATAAACATAATCTGCTGTCATGAGGATTCTGTAAAGCACTTTAGATAGTGTTTTACTTGTATTGTGAGTGTCCTATATAATAAAAGAGTAATATGCAAATTGACCCTAACAGCGGATGACTGGTTGCTGTGATGCATATTGGTCACCAGGGGGCAGACACTCAATGCAGGCTCTACCCCTGGTAGTCAGTGCACACCCACAGGGGGAACTCTGTTTAGCCACAAGCTGGGCTGATGGCTGCGAGCGCAGGGGCAGTGGTGGGAGCCTCTCCCACCTCCTTGGCAGCACTAAGGATGTCTGACTGCCTAAGCTGCAGTCAAACATCTCCTGGGGGTTCTTGGGCTGCCAAAGGGATATCTGACTGCCAGCTTAGGCCCAATCCCCGGGGAAGCAGGCCTAAGCCGGCAGGTGGACATCCCCCCAGGGGCCCTGCACTGCGAGAGGGCGCAGGCTAGGCTGAGGGATGCCTCCTAAGTGCTTTGGGCCTCTAGTTAATTATATATTAGCGAATAGCAGTACAGCAGATGTTGTCTTATTCCTTCCCCTTATAGTTGTGAAAGAGTGAACAACTAATAAAAGTCACTGAAAAAAGTAAAGTTTATATGTATAAGATTGTATTGGATATTTTACAAAAGTAATAATGAATTTAAGATAAATATAGTATGTAGTGACAACTTTAATCCCAATCCACAGGTGAGAAGGGTGGGCTAGAAGAAAGAGGGGAGGAGGCCAAACCGGTTTGGCTCCGTGGTAGAGCGTCGGTCTGCAGACTGAAAGGTCCCAGGTTCGATTCCGGTCAAGGGCATGTACGTTGGCTCCTACTGGGGATGTGCAGGAGGCGGCTGGTCGATGTTTCTCTCTCATCGACGTTTCTAGCTCTCTGTCTCTCTCCCTTCCTCTCTGTAAAAAATCAATAAAATATATTTAAAAAAAGAAGAAGAAGAAGAAGAAGAAGAAGAAGAAAGGGGAGGAGAGAGAGGTAGTCTGGAATAATTACTTGGCAAAGGATCTGGGTCGATCATTCTATTACATACTGCACAGTAGTACATAGACTGATCAAACCTCTAACCTCTCCATCTTAGGCCAACTCTGTAGATAAGAATTGAGGACAACTCTTTCTCTCTCTGATTATATCTTTTCTGTTTCAGTTGTCTGTGTATTGGCTTATTCTCTAATTATCTTGATAAAACTCAGACTCTGGTTTGAAGTGAATTAGCCATACACCCATAGACTCTTTGATCTGGTTTGATTTGAAGTAGGAAAAAGGGATGTCCTACATGATTTATCCCATATTGTTAAGAATTCTCTGTATTGGGATTGGAGCTGTCAGTCCCAGCTAGTATAAAGTGTAACTTTATTACCTGATTTCCTGCTGTTTGTTCCTTTTGTTCACATACTTTAGAGATTTTAATTGGTGTGGGATTCGGGCATTCCTGGGTACTGTCATAGCATCTGACAATAGTCCAATGTCACCAATGTTTGAGTTCACACATATTTGTCAATCTAAATTTTTTACAGAATAAAGAGAATGTTTGACAGAGCATCATTGTTAGGCAGTTTTGCAGCAGACAGACAGGCAGTCAATATCAAGTAGAAATTCAGGGAGACTAGGTTAAATGCTATAGAAGAGAGACTCATTTGTGAGACATTGATTCTTTTCTTTTTTGTCTTTATAGGTTGCTATGGTGACAGACTATGGAGCCTTTATCAAAATCCCAGGCTGTCGGAAGCAAGGTGGGAGCCTATAACTTGAAATTTAGCCTTCCCACCGCATTGCCTTTGCTGTCATCCCCACCACATCCTAATTATAATCTCTACATTTTTAGATAGTTTTGTTTTTCTGTACAGATATAAATACAGTCAAGTGATGACAGTTAATTTTTAGCACATCATAAATGTTGTTCTCTGACCTGGAGGGAAGGTTGGGGTACAGCTACTTTGGTTCACTTCTGGAACCAGCTCTTCCTCAAATTTCACCTATGACCCCAGGCAAGTCACAGGTTGAGAACTGCTGCTGTAGAGCCTAAGACCATCGGAAAACACAGATATTTACATTACAATTCATAACAGTAGCAAAATTACAGTTATGAAGTAGCAACGAAAGTAATTTTATGGTCAAAACTAGTGGATAGAGTTTCGGCCTGCGGACTGAAAGGTCCCAGGTTTGATTCCGGTTGGGGGCATGTACCTTGGTTGCAGGCACATCTCCAGTGGGGGGTGTGCAGGAGGCAGCTGATCGATGTTTCTCTCTCGTCGATGTTTCTGACTATCCCTCTCTGTCAATAAAATATATAAAAATCAATAAAATATATTTAAAAAAAGAAAAAAGAATTTTATGGTTGGGGGTCACCACAAAATGCGGAACTATATATATTAAAGGGTCGTGACATTAGAAAGGTTGAGTTTCATATTTTGTAGGAGTTAATTATCAACCATTAAAAAATATCTTTGATACTTGCAGAAAAAGAAAAGAAAGAAAGGTTGAGAACTACTGCTAGGGCATCTGAGTTTCCTCTCCTGACTTTCCAGTTAGGTTGCTCTGCTCATTACATCATTGTAGGGGGAGAAAAAAAACCAACTCCTTGAAATATATCCAATTTAGAGATTATGTAATGGTCTAAAATTAAAAGTGTGGGGTATATAAAACACTTTGAGGACCCAGAGTTATTCAGAGATAGACTATCACCTCTAAAGTCAGCTGAAATAGGTTGGTGAGGCCCAGTGACCATGGTCAGAGAAAGCAGAGCCTTCAATAGGAGCTCCAAACAGAGAGGCCGATACTTGGAGTTATAGGTCATGCTCTCATCTGTGTGAATGCTTGTGAGTGAGAGAGAGATGGAGAGAAAGAGAATAAAGGTTAATAATTTTCCCAAAAAACTTTAGGGAGGGCATTTATTTTAGATATAAATCTTTGAAAACAAAAAAACCTGTAATTCTATACCCTATTTTAACAATTGTGATAGCATTTTTATAGTAGTACTTTGTCATTTTTAAAATCTAGTTTAAGCATTTATAATCACATTATACAATTTTATATTGTATTTCGTTGTTTACATGGAAAATGCTAGTTATAATGCTTGACACATAGTAGGCACTTAATAATATTCACTAAAATTGAGTTATTGACATTTTTATGTAATCTTTGAACATCACTTAAAAATATATTTTTATTGATTTCGGAGAGGGAGAAAGATAGAAACATAAATAATGAGAGAAACATCGATCAGCTGCCTCCTGCACACTCCCCACTGGGTATGTGCCCACAACCAAGGCACATGCCCTTGACCAGAATCAAACCTGGGACCCTTCAGTCCCCAGGCCGACTCTCTATCCACTGAGCCAAACCGGCTAGGGCTTGAACATCATTTTTAATGGGCCATCAAGTGGCTCTCTATACTATAGTTCATTTTCCATTATCCTACTGTTGGATATTAAGTTATTTCTAATTTTTCTCTATTTTTTAAAATACATTGCATAATTTGATGTAGATTGCTTTCCCAGATGCATATAGCCTTTTCTGTGTATAAGATTATTAGGATAGAGTCCCAGAAGTGATTATGTGCCAAATTAATTATTAGTCAGGGACAGATTAGTAATTAATCAAGGAACAGAATACAATTGAGAAACATTTTGTTAATTTTGCTGGGGAGTACAGGATTAATCTGGCTTCCACCAGGGCTGTATCAAGTTGCTCAGTTTACACATGCAGGGCTTTGTCTCTTTGCTTCCCTTTGGCTGACTCTTGCCACCTGGTGGTAAAAATGGGCATTGATAATTTTTTGTGGTTTATAATCCTCATAAGAGTCTTAAGAAATATTATTTGATTTGGATGATTTAACTATTGTCTTGTGTTTGACCCTGAAACAATGAATTGCAATGGCTGAGGATGTGAAGTACCCTTTTTTTTTTTTTTAATTTTAGAAGAGAGAGAGGGAAACGTTAATTTGTTATTCTACTTATGCATTCATTGATTGATTTTTTAAAAATATATATTTAATTGATATTTTACAGAGAGGAAGGGAGAGAGATAGAGAGCTAGAAACGTCTATGAGAGAGAAATGTCAACCAGCTGCCTTCTGCACATCCCCTACCGGGGATGTGCCCGCAACCAGGGTACATGCCCTTGACCGAAATTGAACCCGGGACCTTTCAGTCCGCAGACCGACGCTCTACCACTGAGCCAAACCGGTTTCGGCTGATTCTTTTTAAAAATATATATATTTTATTGATTTCTTACAGAGAGGAAGAGAAAGGGATAGTTAGAAACATCGATGAGAGAGAAACATCAATCAACTGCCTCTTGCACACCCCCTACTGGGGATGTGCCCACAACCAAGGTACATGCCCTTGACCGGAATCGAACCCAGGACCTTTCACTCTGCAGGCCGACCGATTTTGGCCATTGATTGATTCTTGAACGTGCCCTGACCAGGGATCAAACATGCAACCTTGGCATATTGGGATGATGCTGTAACCAACTGAGATACTCAGCTGGGGCATAAACTACCTTGATTGTCTAAGCCTGTGTTGTTGTGCCCGCAATAGAGGGTTAGGTCAGCTCTAATCAAATTACATGGACTGACCAGATTACTTTAGAATGTAATAAATATGTTTTCTCAGGAAAGTACGTTGGCAGTCAGGTAAAGGATATCTGTTGTAAATGTTTTATTAAGTATCAGTAAGTTACTTAATAACTAGAGGCCCAGTGCACAAAATTTATGCATAGGTAGGGTCCCTAGGCTTGGCTGGTGATCAGGGCCAATTGGATCCTTTTGTGCTGCCCTCTGGTGATCAGCACACATCATAGCGAGTGGTCAGACTCCCAGTAGGATAAACTCCTGAGGAGACAATTTACATATTAGCCTTTTATTATATAGGATTATTGCAGAATTTAATTATTTTTAAATTAACTTTATTAAATGTTTTATCACTCTTGATAGCCATTGCTAGATGATTTCTAAAAATTTATACTAATCCTAGCAATATTTTTATTTTAATATATTCTCATTAATTTTGGGTACTGTTATTTTCTAAATATTTTGCTAATTTATACTCGAAGGAACCGCTGAGCTAAAGCCAGCCCAATATTTTGCTAATTTAATAGATTAAAATTTGTACTTTGTATTTCCTTTTTTCACTTTACATTTATGACAGTTATCTTTTATAACTGTAATTTATTTTTTTTATTTTATTTTTTTAAATGTATTTTATTGACTTTTTACAGAGAGGAAGGGAGAGAGAGAGAGCCAGAAGCATTGATGAGAGAGAAACATCAATCAGCTGCCTCCTGCACATCCCTCCTGTACATGCCCTTGACCAGAATTGAACCCGGGACCCTTCAGTCTGCAGGCCGACTATCCACTGAGCCAAACCAGTTTCGGCTATAATTGTAATTTAAATAGCTGCTTACTCTTGCTTTTGATAGATTTACCATACCTTACCAAGCTATTTGTCAATTATTGGACATTTAGGTTATTTAAAAAATTTTTTTTTAACCTTTGTAGGTAACAATACTGCAAGTATTTTTTTTTTTTTTTCTGCAAGTATTTTTATATGCCCATAGGTTTTTGCCTCTATGAAGTTTTTCTTTTGGAAAAATTTTAATGATGATATTTTTGCATCAAAGGTATAAACATTTTTATGCCCTTTGTTTTAAAGAATTTTATCAACTAGTATTTTTAAATATATATATTTTATTGATTTTTTACAGAGAGGAGGAGAGAGGGATAGAGAGCTAGAAACGTCGATGAGAGAGAAACATCGACTAGCTGCCTCTTACACACCCCCTACCGGGTATGTGCCCTCAACCAATGCACATGCCCTTGACCGGAATCGAACCTGGGACCTTTCAGTCCGCAGGCCAACGCTCTACCACCGAGCCAAACCAGTTTCCACTCAACTAGTATTTTTATTGTATAGTTATTGTATCATATCTTACTAACATTGAACACTATTTTAAAGAATATTTGTGCCGAAACCGGTTTGGCTCAGTGGTAGAGTGTCAGTCTGCGGGCTGAAAGGTCCCAGGTTCGATTCCTGTCAAGGGCATGTACATTGGTTGCGGGCATATCCCCGGTGTGGGGTGTGCAGGAGGTGGCTGGTCGATGTTTCTCTCTCAACGTTTCTGGCTCTCTGTCTCCCTCCCTTCCTCTCTGTAAAAAATCAATAAAATATATTTTTAAAAAGAATATTTGTTAGTTGATTAGATATAAAAAGTGATCTTGAATAGTTTTAATTTGCAATTTTAAATTAATGATTTTTTTTTTTAGTGAATTCCCAACTTTTATCTTCTTGTTAACTTGTTATTTAGAGTATAAACACCAGATGTAGAGCATCACACCAGACGTACCTTGTGCTTTATTTCTTTTTCTTGTGCCCAGGTCTGGTCCATCGAACTCATATGTCATCCTGTCGTGTGGATAAGCCTTCTGAGATAGTAGATGTTGGAGACAAAGTATGGGTGAAGCTTATTGGCCGAGAGGTAAAGTTCTGTGCTAATTTCATTTGGTTAAAAGGATTAGGAAAAGCCAGGATTTTCTTGGTATTTTAATGTGGTGTGTATATGTTGTTAATTGTGGCTGAGAATTTTATTTTGAATCCTGCCCCATAATCTGTCCTGAATATAAACCTTCTGGTTCTTCTCTCAAACTGAGAAGGAATGATGTAAACTACAATAAGTGTAGTACAAAAGACATAGAGTTTACAGTCACTTTTCCTAATACCTGGCACCATGCAACATGAGGAAAGTGAGAAAGCTCTGGAGGACCCTGTTACAGCTCACTCGAGGGTATGTGGGCTATGGGTCATCCATTCATATGTAATTTTATAATTTTTATTTTTAACCTTTGTAGATAATGATACTGCAAGTATTTTTATCTGCCCATAGGTTTATGGGAAGACCACAGGAGAAATATGAGCATATACTGAAGTCTGCTCTGCTATCAGGGGAGACAGCCTGAAAGAGATACTATTCAACAGTATTCGAGTGCTTTATATGCATTAGGTCAGAAGGACACAGAGTGAACTAGACATAGATGACCCCAGCTGTTATAGAGCTTATATAGAATATAACTGGAGGAGAGAAAGGAAAAGTAAACAAAATAATTAAAAATTATTGTAAGTGCTATAATGGGTTCAAACAATATCAGAGGTAGGTTTAGATAAAGTTGTCAGGAATGGGCTTTTTGAGGAGATGGCGTATGAACTGGGAAGGAAGTAGTCATGAAAAGCTGGGATAAATATATTCTTGGTAAAGAATAGCTGGTCAAGTGGCTAACAATTGTCCTCATGTATATAGAGGATCTAGGCCAAGTCCAAAGGAGATCTAGCCTATTGGAATGTTCTGAAACCCATTCGGTGCTCGTGGATCTCTGCATCGATCACTATGCTGAGTTTACCTGGAAGAAACAGCTTTTATTTTCTGCTGGGTCACTGACAGAACTTGGATTTGGGGACAACCATTTTTGTCTTTCCCCCTAAGAGGGGCAAAAAGAGATGAAAACCATTTCCTAAAATTCTCCTACCACAGAGCCTGCCTATTATGCTGGTTAGCACCACCAGTGCTTGTAGCACAGGACCTTGGCTATTAGAGGAGTACTGTTTGTTATGACGACAAGAATTTCTATTTTTAGATAATTCTAGATCAGTGGTCTAAATGACGTACTTTGACCCTTTAGTGACTTGGTTTTCATCTTTTTCAGATGAAAAATGATAGGATAAAAGTATCTCTCTCCATGAAAGTTGTCAACCAAGGGACTGGGAAGGACCTCGACCCCAACAACGTTATCATTGAGTAGGTAAAAGGTTTGGGAATGCTAATTGAGAGATTCTTCTCTCTCTCAAACCGTGGAGTGCTGTAGTGAATCAGGCTGAGGGGAAAGCCTGCCATTATTAGGCTGTGTATTGATGAGCTCTGTAACCTCTGTGTCCTTGGATTTCAGAGGTACTAGTATAGTGTTATGTATAACACTGTGACACGCAAAGCTCTCAGCACCGAAGTGCTCCCTTGTGGGTTTCGTTTCTTTTCCTTTACTCTTTTTCTGCTTCTGCCCTTTAGCCAGTCAGCAAGCAAGTATTCATGAAGTACTGTTATTTGCCACTCTCCTAGCACTGGGACAAAAAAAGGAAGAGACCCATTGGGAGCGGAGGGTAATCTAGGAGCAACTCCAATAGGGTTTAGCTGCCTGTGTCTTGGGATGCACTGTATTCTGAACACTACATCTTACTTTCATTGGCACTTCTTCTTTTTTTTCTTTTTTAAAATATATTTTTACTGCTTTCAGAGAGGGAGATAGAAACATCACTGAAGAGAGAAAATCATTGATCAGCTGCCTCCTGCACGCACGCGCCCCCCCACAACACACACACTGGGGATTGAGACCACAACCTGGGCATGTGCCCTTGACCGGAATTGAACCCGGGATCCTTCAGTCCACAGGCCGATGCTATATACACTGAGCCAAAGCAGCTAGGGCTCATTGGCTCTTCTGACCTTTAATTTGGCAGTGGAAGATTTTCTATTTATGTAGGATAATGTCTGGTGATACAGGGAATTTATCATCTGTACCTCTTTTTTTTTTTTTTAATATATATATTTTATTAATTTTTTTTTTTTAACAGAGAAGGGAGAGAGATAGAGAGTTAGAAACATCAAGGAGAGAGAAACATTGATCAGCTGCCTCCCGCACAACCCCCACTGGGGTTGTGCCTGCAACCAAGGTACATGCCCTTGACCAGAATCGAACATGGAACCTGATGCTCTATCCACTGAGCCATACTGGTTTTGGCGTATCTGTATTTCTTGAATATATGCCAGTGATTTCTAACCAGGGGCTCCTAGGTCCTTTTTGGTTATTGTTTTTTTATTTTCTATTTTTCCCCCTAGATCCTTAAAACCTCTTCAAAATGAGTATTAGGGATTTATGAACTGTTTCCAGTGTTTCAGAAAACCAACCAAAATCATACATTTATCCTCACGTTAACCACGACATTATGTTGTTGCTTTTGATGATAAAGTTTCATATTTAACTCATACTAATCAGGTGCTCTCACTGATAGTTATGATATCAATTTTTAGAAAAAAAAAATGTTGCATGAGTGATATCTTGATGGTGAAAAGTTTGAGTACGTTTATTGTACTCAGTGAAATCACTTTGGATATGAAGGTATTTTATCTAAAAGGAAGGGAAGTGATATTTATTGAATACATACCGTATTTTTCGGACCATAAGACGCACTTTTTTCCCCCCAGAAGTGGGGGGAAAAAGTCCCTGCGTCTTATGGTCCAAATATAGCCTACACATATACTTTTAAAAAAAAAGTTTTTTTTACTTGCCCGGCTCTGTGTGGTCTCTGTGTGCTTGCCCGGCTCTAAAATGGTTCTAAATGCTGCTGTTTACTTTACAGGGTAGATTACATGTGTTTATGACTGTGATGTTGGGTTTTAATGCACATAAAATATTTTAGGACACTATTTGTTTCAGAATCTTTTTTTCTTCATTTCCCTTCTCTAAAAACTGGTGTGTCTTATGGTCCGGAGCGTCTTATGGTCCGAAAAATACGGTACTATGTGCCAGGTATTGTGCAAGGCAGTTTATGTACATTAGTGCATCTGATTCTCATAACAACCTGCAAAGTAGAATTTTCTCCATTTTACTTTATATCTCTAGTATCTAACATGATGCTTGTAATAACTTGCCTAGGGTTTTATAGAAAATCATAGTGGGTTAGGATTTTTAATCTCAGTCTCCCTGACATTAAAGCTAATCCCCTTTATACTATATGATGCTTCTAGCAGTTTCATGCAATTTACAGAATTTTTCATATATCTGTAATTTAGTCTCTAAATATTGACAAGTTTGTAGGGCTGATTATTGACAAAACACTTTTCATTTATAGTAGGAATTTTTTATAACTCTGCTCAGAAATGTTATCTAATTCTGGCATTTATCAATTGCATTATAATAAACTGCTTCTGCTCCAAATAATTTTATGCTGTGCAGCCTCATTAAAAACCAGTAAAATTTCCCAAAGCCACCCTTGCAAGGTTAAAATATGAAAATAAGTAAGATAAAAGAGCTACCTCTCTTTCTCAAAACAAGAATAGGGAAGGGAGCCGAAACCGGTTTGGCTCAGTGTTAGAGCATCTGTCTGCAAATGGAAAGGTCCCAGGTTCGATTCCGGTCAGGGGCATGTACATTGGTTGCGGGCACATCTCGGGTAGGGGGTGTGCAAGAGGCAGCTGGTCGATGTTTCTCGCTCATCGATGTTTCTAACTCTCTATCTCTCTCCCTTCCTCTCTGTTAAAAAAAAAATCAATAAAATATTTAAAAAAATAGGGAAGGGGAAAGGCTCCTTGGGTATACACTGGATGTGTTTCCATGTTATACCGTTTCTAGTAATAACCAAGTGGAAGCAGTACTTTGTTAAAACTATTTGTAGAGCTGCATCCAGGAAAGAAGCATGGCATGGTGACATGATGACAGGTTTTAGAGTAGACCTGAATCAGAAAGAGTTCTAATTCTGCCCCAGAGGAGTATGACTGTGAGCAATTCCCTAGCCTCCCTGAACTATAACTTCTTCACTATAAAGTGACACCTACCTGTCAGAAATGATAGAATGATTTAAATAAAATCTTGTTTGTAAAGAGCCTAGCTTATTGTTTAGTCTATCATAGAAACTTAATTTATAATAACTAATTGTGGTTACTGTTTTAAAATGTCTCTTTGTTTTTCTTCTAACATCTGAAATTATCATATCTTTTAAAAGAATAGATGGGAAAATGGGCTACATCTTAATTTTCTTATCTCCCATTGTATCTGATGTATAGCAGTCATTTAGTTAGTGTATTCATTTATTCCTTCATTCAACAAGTGTTTTGGGTTCATATTCTGTTTGAGGTAGAATGGCAATACCAAGATTTCTGCCCAAGGACCTTACTGCCTAGTGTAATGAAATAATTATGCAAATAACTTTAATAAGTGCTAAAAGAGTGGTTGAAAGAAAGGATTCTAGTCCTGGCTCAGGGTCGCTCCATAGGATTAGGTTGGAGCATCGTCCCGTACACCCAAAAGTCACAGGTTCTATTCCCAGTCAGGGCCCATATCTTTCAACCTCTGGTTGGTGCATGGAAGGCAACCCGTGTTTCTCCCTCTCTCTCCCTCATTCCCTTCCTTCCCCTCTCTCTCAAATATCAATGAGCATGCCCTTGGGTGAGGATTAAAAGAAAGAAACAAACAAAGAAACAAAGGATTCTAGGAATTATCTTGAAGAGAAAGAGTTGATTTAAGGCTCTGGTGATGGAGAAGTGGCATTTGAGCTAGTTCTTGAGGAATGAATAAGATTTTGTCAGGCTGCAGGAGAAGGAATGGCATTCGAGGCAGTAGAAATGGTTTGAGGAGCCTGGCCCATTGTGTTTCAGTGGTTGAGCATCAACTCATGAATCAAGAGATGTCCATCTAGAGAAAGTAAAGTAGTCTGGGTGGCTAGAGCATATTGTACAAGTAAAAATGAGGCTGGAAAAATAGGTTAGATAGTAAAAGGACTTGAATGCCAAAGTAAGGAATTTGGACTTGTTTTTTCAGGAAGCCTTTAAAGGTCTTTTATATCCAGGCGTGATCTTGTAAGCATTGTAGGGGACTTAGCAAGATGCATAATTATCTCTTTATCCTCTGTGCATTGATGAGATGAAGTCTAGTTTCATTCATAATTATTAATTTAGAGCCTTGTCCTGAGTGGGAAAAAAAAAATGTCTATTTCACCCCATTGCTTTTAGTGCCCATCTTCTTATGCCCAGCACTTTTCCTTCTTTCTCCCTTCTATCTGACAAAAGCAAAACAAAAACCAACATACAGCATTACCTTGTAGTATCTCTGGCCACATTCTTAAGCGGGCCCCCAGTCACAGTATCCTTTTCATTACAGGCAAGAAGAGAGGCGGAGGCGGTCCTTCCAGGATTACACTGGGCAGAAAATCACCCTTGAGGCTGTCCTGAACACTACCTGTAAGAAGTGTGGCTGTAAAGGTAAGGTGAAGCCTCTGCCATTTCAGTCTGTCTCTCCTTGTGGGCAGACCCTGTATTGGATGAGTAAGTAGCCTAGTGAGTTTAGTTCACCCTGTTTTTAAGCCAACTGATGGCTTGACCTGTTCATGCTATTATTTCTACCAGACTTACATCAGAGTTTATGGCTTGCTACTTTTTCTGTATCCTTTTCTGAATGCTAGCCCTGCTGCTGGCTCTGGTGGTGACCCTATTATACTATCACCACCTCTTCTCACCTCTCTGCAGCTAATGCCCTACCTGGGCAAGGTCCCAGGTACTCTGCCAGGAAGGTAAGAGTGTTGGATTATGATTAACACTCTAATAAATTTTATCTCCAAAGTATCATTATTGTTCTGCTGCAATAATTAAGCAACTTAGAAATATATTCCTTAAGGATTCAAGTTAAACCCTTTCTTGCTCATCTCTTTTAACTTCAGAGTTCTGAATGCAGTATCCTTTTAGTAATAAAGAACACTCTCTAGTCATTTCCTTTTAGCTCTGCTTCCTCAGGTTTCCTCTAGTCTTACTCAAATATTAAAGAGCTCTTTCAGCCCGACTTCCTTGTTGGAGCAGTAATGAGAAGGATTGCCAACTTCTCATTTCAGAGTGGCCTCAATTTGTCACCATGCTCCCGAGCTTTCCATCTACCTAGCCTTGCTAATTTTTCTATTTGCGCCCTGGTTGAGGTTTTGGGGTTTAAGCCCCTATTTATCATTAATGCAGAGGGAAGAAGGAAAAATGAAATGGAGAGAAAGAATACCTCCTCAGAGGAATTGTGGGAGCATTTCAAATATTTGGAAAACTGTGCTGTATTCTTTTTTTTTCTTCTTTTTTTTAAAATATATTTTATTGATTTTTTACAGAGAGGAAGAGAGAGGGATAGAGAGTTAGAAAATAAATAGAGAGATAGAGAAGCATTGATCAGCTGCCTCTTGCACACCCCCTACTGGGGATGTACCCGCAACCAAGGTACATGCCCTTGACCGGAATCAAACCTGGGACTTTCAGTCTACAGGCCAACGCTCTACCACTGAGCCAAACCGGTTTCGGCTTATGCTGTATTCTTTCAGGCACCACCCAGCTTCAGGATTCTGAGTTACAAAGTAGTTTACATGTTGCTTTTGATGGTTTTATCCAATTCTCTGTGCCCCTGAGAAAGGGTCTACAGTAAGCTCAGGCAAAACCAGCTCTGTGGCATCTTTTAAAGGGGCCCTTGATAGCACTGTAGGCTCAGGGAAGTTGGGGTCTTCTTACCTTCAACTTGTGTCCACCAGGTATGACATGAGGCAGAGAAGAATTATGAGAGATGGAATTTGGCCAGTCGGCAAAGGCTGGGCCAAAGGTGGTTGGCTTTGGTGCAGCAGAAAGAGTACAGGGCAGGGGGGCACAGGTCCCTAGGTAAGTTTTACTTCTGCTGCTATCTGTGTGACCTTGCACTACTTTTCTACTCTGGGCCTTCATATTCTCTGCAAATGCAGTCTTGGATTTGATTATTTCTAAGGCCCTTGCTAGACCTGACAGTCTGTGCATGTCAAGTGCCTAGGTGACAGTGCCTGTCTCTCTGTGTGTTAGCTTGGATGCTGTCCTCCTGCCAGCTGTCTGAGAGCTATCTTTCATCAGGACCTTGGTCTGCCACTTGGCTCACTCTGCTAAACATTCTGCTCTCTGGAACAGCCTTTTGCTGTCAGGAATAAGTTCCAAATAGATCTTTAAAAATGACTAAGCTTCATTGCTAATAGAGGGCAGTACCAGCCTGCATCCTCTGTATCTTCTGCCGTTTCCAAAGCAGCAGTAGTGTTTCCCACAGCTTCAGGACCAGCTGCAAGTCAGGCTCAGGTTGAGAAAACAATGTCATCTTGAGGTGACAGAAAATCTGTCCCAAATCCAATAGCTGCTCCGAATGAACTTGGTAATACCTCCTGAACCAGCTAGCCCTTCCAAGAGTCTCTGGGGAAGCTTCACCTGCTGAGAAGAACGATTACTTTTTCCTCCCAACTTTTCTACTTCTCTTCTGCAGGCCACTTTGCAAAGGATTGTTTCATGCAACCAGGTGGGACCAAATACTCTCTGATACCTGATGAGGATGAGGAGAAGGTAGAGGCAAAGGCAGCAGATTTTGATAAGGCTGACCCTACAAAGAATTCTAGGAAAAGAAAGAAGGTGAGTGCCATGGTGCTTTTATTTTATTTATCATGTTTTTTGTTTTAGAATGAAAATGTACTTTGCACAGAAATGTAAGAAAAGCTGAAAAATATGAAGAACATTAGGATCTCCTGTTATCTTTCTACCCAGGGAAACTCTTAAAGTATAGGTAATATTTAATACACACACATATATATACACAAAATTATAGTTATCTAGACATAATTTATACCCTACTTTTATTATACTTACTAAAAGCATTTTCTGGCGTCCTTATGTGTTCTTCAAAAACTTAATTTAAGAGCCACTGTGTGATGTTTTATTTGATAACTAGAGGACTGATGCATGAAATTTGTGCAAGGGTGGGTGGGCCCTTGCAGCCCCAGCTTCATCTGAAAGGTCATCCAGACAGTTGTTCTGCTGTTTGGTCTAATTAGCTTATTAGCTCTTTATTATATAGGATTTTTCTATTGTTGGATATTTTTATTATTTCCAACCTAAATTTTTGGCCACAAATCTTATTGTTTTCTTTGGTTGCATTCTTTTTTTTTTTTTTTTTTTTTTTTTAAATATATTTTATTGATTTTGTACAGAGAGAAAGGGAGAGAGATAGAGAGTTAGAAATATCGATGAGAGTCATTGATCAGCTGCCTCTTGCACATCCCCCACTGGGGATATGCCCGCAACCAAGGTACATGCCTTTGACCGGAATCGAACCCGGGACCTTTCAGTCCCCAAGCTGATGCTCTATCCACTGAGCCAAACCGGTTTCGGCTGGTTGCATTCTTAAAAAGATTACTGAATTAGGGCTTTAAGGCTCTTAATACATTTTGTCAAATTATTATTCCAGAAAGTGGTGGATGAGCATGTCTGTCTCAGTGAATTAAGTCTCTTATCTATGTAGTACTTACAGCAGAAGAATTCATAGAACAGATTGTGGTGCACAAAAACTGCATTTGTAATTTGTCACATGATACACAGAGGAAATGAAAAACTATACAACGGTTTGGTCAAGAGATAGTGGTTCTCATGCTGTGTAGTATTTTTCTAATTGTGGCCAGTTATTATGTTTGGGAGTTTTGTTTTGTTTTGTTTAAAGCTTTAGCAAACTTTTGTTGTGGCCACCTTGTTTCAGACATTGCAAACTGAGGAATATAAAAACTGTGATCAAGTCCTTGCTCTTAGTGAGCATTATCTTACAAATTAAGTATTATCTTCACCCTGGTGGCATGGCTCAGTGGTCAAAGATGTCAAGTGGGTAGTCGAGTATCTAAATCTAAGGTTCCAGAGAAAAAGTGAAGGATAGAATTACAGATTTGGATTTTTTTTAAAAGATACAAACACTTAATTTGGGAGTTATTTGCATAAAATTGTATGCAAAACCACAGGACAGGAAGAGATTGCGTAGGGAGAGGGTAGCCAGAGAAATTTTAAAATTTCCTACCCAAAGCTGCTCCTTTTACATTCTGCTCTATCTCAGTGAATAGATTACCATTCACCCAGTTGCTTAAGCCAAAATCTTCAGCCTTTGGGTATGTTTGTTTTTTAATTATGGTAAAATACAGATAACATAAATTTTATCATCTTAACCATTTTGAAAGTGTACATTCTTTGACATGAAGTAAATTCATACTGTTGTGCAATCAGTACTGCCATTTATTTCCAGAACTCTTTTCATCTTGCAAAACTGAAAGTATATGCACATTAAACAATAATTTCTCATTTTCTCCTGCCCCAACCCCTGGAAAGCACTATTCTGCTTCTGTCTCTATGATTTAGACTTCTCTAGAAACCTCACTGAGTGGAATCATACAGTCTTTGTCTTTTTGTGACTGTCTTGTTTGACTTAGTATAATGTCCTCAGGGTGTAGATTGTGTCAGAATCTTTTTAACATTTCATGTATGTATATACCATATTTTACTTATTCATTTATTCATTGTTGACACTTGGGTTGCTTCCACAGCTTATATAAGAGGCAACTAATTGATGTGTTTCTCTCACATTGATGTTTCTGTCTTTCCCTCTTTCTTCCACTCTCCCTAAAAAATCAATGGAAAAATATCCTCTGGCGAGGATCAACAACAGGAACAAAAAATCTTTAGTGATTTTTCCATTATACTTAAAATCCAGAATACCTCCTGTGAAAACAAACTGTCTAACCCTATTCGTTTTCAGCTACAACCTTTAGCAGGTAGTAACTTATATGTAGCTAAAACATTGTTTTGTCTTTTTTATGTGTTTTATTACTTTTTATTATATATTTTTTATTGATTTCAGAGAAGAAGGGAGAGGGAGAGAGTGATAGGAATATTAATGATGAGAATCATTGATTAGCTGCCTCCTGCATGCCCCAAAAAGAGATTGAGCCTGCAACCCAGGCATGTGCCCTTGACTGGAATCGAACCCGGGACCCTTCAGCCCATAGGCCGACGCTCTGTCCACTGAGTCATACCAGCTAGGGCTATGTGTTTATTTTTATAGTTCTCTTTTATGTACGGCAAGGGATGTAAGATTTATATTTACAGTTGTGGTATAAAGTTTCCCTTTTCAAGAAAAAAAAATTTTTTTTTTCTATTCACTGGTGGGGTCCCCAGGTCTGGCCTTTGTGCTCTTGCAATCTGGGTCCCCTCAGGGAATGTTGAACTTCTAGTTTTGGCCCAGTCCCTTCAGGCCAGGATCACTGGTGTACTTCAAGAAACATTTTTTAAAGTAAAAGGAAAAATAATAAAATTTTAAGTAAATAAATAGCAAGTTATAAACACATGGAAGAAAAATTGTGGCAATATTATAGCAATAACTAATACTTGGAAAACATTGATTTAGGGCAGTGGCAGTATTATTTTAGTTTTGATAATATTCTATGAATCAAAGAAATAGAAATTAGCAAAAGTCCCTGCTTCTAGTGCCTTCCAGAAGCCTTCTGCAAACCTTTAGCATTGCCAGATTTAGCCTTGTTCCTTCACAGAGACAACTCTGGATCCACCCAGCCTGCAGTATTGCTTTATTTTGAACATAGGACTTGTCTTTACATACCTTTATTTCTTGAAGTTTCTGAAGCATCCTTGTAGATCTGAGGACTTGATTTAAAAAGGAAAAAGGGAAGTTTCAACTACATAATTTTATTATTCTATACTAGAGGCCTGATGCATGAAATTCATGCAAAAGTAAGCCTTCTGCCGAAACCAGTTTGGCTCAGTGGATAGAGCGTCGGCCTGCAGACTGAAAGGTCCAGGGTTCGATTCTGGTCAAGGGCACGTACCTTGGTTGCGGGCATGTCCTCAGTAGGGGGTGTGCAGGAGGCAGCTGATCGATGATTCTCTCTCATCGATGTTTCTAGCTCTCTATCCCTCTCTCTTCCGCTCTGTAAAAAATCAATAAAATATATTTTTAAAAAAAGAAAAAGAAAAAGTAAGCTTTCCTTTCCCCGGCTGATCTGATGGCACCAGCTTCCCTCCAGCACCTGGAACCCTGGCTTTTTTTTTTTTAATGCATGTATTGAATGTATAACCTTGTCTAAAAATCTAGTATGCATTGGTTTAGTTCTATTGTATATACTGATTTGGTACCGTGACAATTTTTATTCCAGTGTCTGAAAACTGTAAGTGATTTTTGTTGGACATAATTAGGACAAGAGGAAACTGTTTTTCAAATGGAAATGGGATATGAAGTGGTTGGCAAAATTGGAATAGAGGTTTTTATAATGAAGCCCTGAAAATTTTTCCAAGAAACTGTGGTCTGGGCTTTGCTGGCCTTTTTTACTTGTCATGTGCCAACATGACTCTTTCTGAATCAGTGCTATATTTTGAGCAAGCATGTGCCTCGAGTCTCAGGCTGTCCACTGATTAAAGTGAAGTTTAGCTATGTTTGATCTAGAATATAATTTTATTCTTTTGATGTGGTTACTGTAATTACTTTCTGCTGAATTATATATAGGAAAACAGAAAGAGGAATGCCATCTCTTGGCTGCAATACTGGCTCTGGCCTGTTATCCAGGACAACTTCTGGTGCCCATCTAAGAGAGAGATTGCCAGTCCTGGGTCCATTTTGCTTGAGCACTGGGTCATCCAGTACAATCTGAGTTCCTTTAAGACTCTTCACAATCTGTCCAATTTCCCACTATCCTCTCTCATAGTCCCTTCCCTTACATTGTATTCTAAGCTGATTTATTAAAAGAGCATATGCTGCCCTGGCTGATGTGGCCCAGTTAATTGAGCACTGTCCCATGCACCAAAAAGGTCATTGGTTCGATTTTCGGTTGGGACACTTGCCTGCATTGAGGACTTGATCCCCAATGATGTTTCTCTTTCACATCGATGTTTCTCTTTCTCCTCCCTTCTCTCTCTAAAGTCAATAAAGAAAAAACTTATTAAAAGAGCATCTACTGTGTGCCGAGCTCTCTTTTGATCACTGCAAGTACAATAGTGAATGAAAGAGGTAAAATTCCTGTTTTCATGCACCTACATTCTGATAGGGTCACAGACAATAAATTGCTAAACCAAATACAAAATAGTACTAATATGTCAAGTAGTGATAGGTTTTATGGAGAAAAATTAATTTGGTTATCAGAGACAGGGAGTACTAAAATGGGGATAGGTGGGATAGGTGACTTGACATTTAGATAGGGTGGTAAGGGCAGGCTTTTTTCATAAAGCATCATTTGAGTGAATATTTGAAGAAAGTGAGGAAGCAAGCTACTCATAAGTGGAGACAGAGGTAAGTACAATAGCCTGATGTTGGCATGTTTTAGTAATAGTAAAGAGGCTGGTGTAGCTGGAGTGAAGTGAATGAGAAGAGAGGAAGTTAGAGGAAGCAGAGGGCTATCTAGAAGAATATGAAGACTTCACCTTTCATGTCGAGTAAGATGAATGTCATTAGAGATTTTGACTAAATGAATGATATGTTCTAACTTACCTTTTAAGAGAATTATTTTGGCTGCTGTGTGTAAATTACTGCACTTGCTTTCTAGTCAGAAAGCAAGAGTGGGAGCAATTAATGGCCATAGTTAATAACCCAGGTGAGGTGATGGTGGCTTCGACTAGAATGAGGGTGGGGTGGTGAAAAGGGAATTGAAGTGTGCTCAGTTTTGAAGGTAGAGCTGAGAGAACTTGTTGAGTAATTGGTTATGAGTTAGAAAAGAGAACAGTTAAAGATGACTAACTGGAAGATTTGAGTTAAGAGGAGACCAAATGAAGAATGGGAGTGGGGTTTAGTTTGAGTTGCTATATGAATATGGGAAAGAAAGCTGGGAGTTGCCCTAACCATTTTGCTCAGTGAATAAGAGCATCAGCCTTCAGACTCGGGTCCTAGGTTCGATTCTGGTCCAGGGCATATACCTTGGTTGCAGGTACATCCCTAGTATGGGGTGTGCAGGAGGCAGCTGATTGATGTTTCTCATTGATGTTTCTGACTCTCTCTCCATCTCCCTCTCCCTTCCTCTTTATAAAAAATCAATAAAATATATATAAAAAGCTGGGAGGAGGCAAGACATTTGAGTTGGGATGCCTATCAGATATACACATGGATGTGTAGAGTAGGCAGTTGATGTATATAGTTCAGAGTTAAAGGAGAGGCTCAGGTAAGAGATACAAATTTAGAGAGAATATAGTCAATAGTGTAACAATTTTGTATGATGAAGGTAACTGGACTTATTGTGGGTTTCACTTTGTAATGTATGTAAATATTGAATCACTACATTGTATATATGCAACTAATATTTTAAGTCAATTATATTTTATTTTTTAAAAAGAGACATATAGATGGTATTTAAATTCATATATGAGATCACCCGGAGAATAAACATAGGGAAGAGAAGGGGTTTGAGGACTTGAGACCTAGAGTGCTCTAACTTTTCTAGATATTATGGAGATGAGGATTAACCAGCAAAGATTGAAAAGGGAAGTTGGCGGAAAAATAAGAGAATGTGGTAGATGAAATGAGGAAGTGTTTATAAGGAAAATGGACTCTGTTGAATGTAACTGATCAAGTAAATGAGACCCAAAAATTGGCCATGGATTTGGCAAGAGCTTTTTCAGTAAAATAGTGGGGTAACAACCTGCTTAAAGTAGTTCAGAGGGCTTTTGTTTGTTTGTTTATTGTTGAGAATGAGCCAGTGAAGAAGAAAAATTGATGCAAAAGAGAGAGGACGATCCCTGGACCAATGTGGAGTAGGAGAGAAGGGATGGGATCCAGTGCGTAGTTAATAAGCTACACAGGATACTTGGTCACTCTTATAAGATCCTTCAAGCATTTGCCTCACTCTGTCTTCCCTTTGTCTGGAAGGCCCTTGCTTCCCTTCCTCTTATCAACACTACCACCATGCCACCTGCCAAAACCAATCTTACAAGAACACAATATATATATATCCTTCATGAAGCCATCCTGAGATTCATCAGGCATGATTGATTTCTCTCCTTTGTGTGTCCATGGCATGTTTTTTGTACTTTTTTTTACATCACTTCTATAGACTGCCTAGTATCTTAATTAGTCTTTCTCCTTAATTAGATAATTTGTTCCTTGAAGGTTCCTGGTTCCTAATTTCTGATGCATTCAACTATTACAAAAGACTAATCAGTAGCTATTTCTGGCTCATAGAAGGTACTCAGTAAATATTTGATGAATAAATGTACTATATGATTGTAAGAAGTTATTTCCCTTGTTTGATGAGGTTGGCTTAGGTTTGGAGGAATGGTGCCAGGCTCCACTCAATGAGTGTGTTTACTTTGCATCTACTATTAGTGCAAATAGTACTCTGTCTGAATTCTATTAAAAAATTGTGTGTTCTCATCACCAACACTGTATCAATGAGTCTTTAAAGAACTTTGTAGATAGTAAAGTTCAGTAAAAATTTGAGAGTTGATGCCGAAACCGGTCTGGGTCAATGGATAGAGCATCGGCTTGGGGACTGAACGGTCACGGGTTCGATTCCGGTCAAGGGCATGTACCTTGGTTGCGGGCATATCCCCAGTAGGGGGTGTGCAAGAAGCAGCTGATCGATGACTCTCTCTCATCGATGTTTCTAACTATCTCTCTCTCTTCCTCTCTGTACAAAATCAATAAAATATATTTTAAAACAAAATTTGTGAGTTGATTAATGAAACTTTTCTTCTGGTCTTTACCTTTTCCAATATATGATAAACTGGTGCCTTAGAGGCAACTTCTAGCCAGGAATCACCCTCTTTCCCAGCGATTTTCAGCCCTTTTCACCTCATGGGACACTTAAACTAATTACTAAAATTCTGCAGCACACCAAAAAATATAGCTGGTTTTTTTTGTTTGTTTGTTTGTTTTTGTGGGTTTTTTTTGCCAGACTGACAAAAGTGTAGGTATAATTTTGATTATTTATATTGAGTAGTTATTGTTGTATTTGCTGTTGTCATTTTTTTATTTGAAAATTTAAGGGAAAAGGGTCAGTGCCTCTGGCTAAGTAGCCAGGTATTGCGTGTTTTAAAAATTCTTGCAGCACATCAGTTAGAAATTGTTATTCATTTTTTTGTTTGTTTGTTTTTAATAAATTTTTATTGTTCATATTATTACAAATGTTCCTTTCCCCCCCCAACCCCCCACCATTGCTCTCCTCCACCAGGTTCCCACCCCACCCTCTGCCCTTTCCCCACTCCCATTGTCCTCATCCATAGGTGTACAGTTTATGTTCAGTCTCTTCCCACATCCCCCTCTCCCCTTTTCCCCAAGAATCGTCAGTTCACTGCCCTTCCATACCTCTGATTCTATTATATTCAACAGTTAATATTGTTCCTCAGATTTTTTTTTTAATTTCCTTGGTTTTTTGATTCACTTGTTGATAGTTACGTATTTGTTGTTCATAATTTTTATCTTTATTTACTTTCTCTTCTGAAAGAACCCCCTTCAGCAATTCATATAATTCTGGTTTGGTGGTGATGAACTCCTTTAGCTTTTTTTTTTATTAGTGAAGCTCTTTATCTGACCTTCGATTCTGAGTGATAGCTTTGCTGGATAGATTATCTTTGGCTGTAGGTTCTTACTATTCATCACCTTGAATATTTCTTGCCATTCCCGTCTGGCCTGCATGGTTTCTGTTGAGAAATCAGCTGACAATCGTATAGGTGCTCCTTTATAGGTAACTACCTGCTTTGCTCTTGCTGCTTTTAATATTCTCTTTGTCTTTTGCTCTTGGAATTTTAATTATGATTTGTCTTGGTGTGGTCCTCTTTGGATTCCTTTTGTTTGGAGTTCTGTGCGCTTCCTGGACTTGTAAGTCTAATTCTTTCACCAGGTGGGGGAAGTTTTCTGTCACTATTTCTTTTAGTATGTTTTCGTTATCTTGCTCTCTCTCATCTTCTGGGACCCCCATAATTCTGATGTTGGTTCGCTTGAAGTTGTCCCAGAGGTTTCTTACATTATCTTCAACTTTCTGAATTCTCTGGCCTTCTTGCGTCTGCGGAGGAGTGTCTTCTGGCTCTTTATGTTCCAAATCTTTGACTTGATTCTTGCGATCTTCCATTCTGTTTTTAGGACTCCATAAAATATTTTTTATTTCAGACAATGTATTCTTTATTTCTTGTTGATCCCTTATCATTTCTTGTTGATCCCTTATTAATTCTAGTTGATCTCTTTTCATATCCTCATAGGTCTTATCGATCTTTTCTAGGAAATTCTTGAAAAACCTTATAAGCGTAGATTTGAACTCTATATCCAGTTGCTTTTTGTCCTCCATTTCTTTCGTTTGTGATCTATTTCATTGTCGCATTTCACAGCTACAGATGGGGCGGAGTTTCATGGTGGAGCCTACAGCCTTAGCTTCGGTCAGCCCCGCCCTATGCGGCTCCTGGGTCTCAGGGTCCTTCAGTACTCGTTGCAAGCGCCTCTGAGAGAAAGGTGCCCTCGATTTTCGCCTGCTACCAAACAGTCTAGGCTCTCCCCCAATGAGCCCGGTATTGGGGTTCAGTTCAGTTGGAAGTGGAGTTGGAGGTGGCGTTCAGAGCAGTCTGGAGCCCCAGTCTCCTTCTTGCCAGGGCAATTTCGCAGCACAGCCAACTGTCCCTTCTCTGCACACAATTTGCCTCCGGGACCTCCTTTCGCCGCTCCCCCGGGATTCCGCCTTACAGCCCAGCTCCCTCTGTTTGAGCCCGAGTCCCCGGGGTCTGGCCTAGAACTGGGGTTCAGAGCAGTTGGAACTGGGGCCCAACACAGTCGGAGCTTTTATCTCCTTCCTGCTAGGGAACGCCAGCCAGGCACTCAGCCTCCCTCCTCTCCGGCTCTGTCCTCTCCGCGCGCGCCACGTGTCTCTGTACCTTAGGCTTTTACAGCTCCTCCGTGCTTCCTTCTGGTTTTCTCCTTGCCTCTCGTTGTAGAATTTCCAGTCAGTCGACTTTCCTGTAGTTCTGGGTAATGTCCATTTTATATTTTAGTTGTATTTTATTGAAATTGTGTGTGGCTGCGGCTAGGTGTTTACCTGGGCAGCCATCTTGGATTCTCTCCCAAGCAGAAATTGCTATTCTTATCTAATTTCCCAAAAGTTTACCCAGAGAATCAATTTTAGAATCAAATTATCTCTTCAGAGTCAATCATTTCTCAAGAATAATTCTTAAGAATAAATAATAATAAAGTGCTTGCTTGTTTGATTTCTTTCCAAATCAGTGTTTTTTAGTTGGGAAATACTAAGTTAGTTATTGCCTATAATCTAGACAGGGCTCAAAAGAACATCCATATTGGGACCTCCAACCTGAGTCAAATACAGTTTCTACCACTTGGGCAAGTTACTTTAACTCAGTCAACATCTCTGAGGTTATAAGTCTTGCCAAAATATATAAGGATAATTGTGCCCACTTAATCGATTTGCTGTGATGGTTAGATAAAGAATGTGTGGAAAGTGCCTAGCTCAGCATCTAGAAAAGTAAGTATTCAGTAAATGTTAGCTGTGTTATTCCCATTTCAGTTTTTGCTTTGGTTTTTCTCTTACACATGGTTGCTGCTATACTGTTTAAGAACAGTAGAGAAAATGGATGGGCTAGCTGATGTGGCACGGGATATGTGATTTTCCTAGAGAGCAGTTTTGAGCAGTGGCTTCTTTCCCATGTCCCTCCTGGCCTGTTTGCCAAGGGCTCACATCCCTGGGTCATTTCTTTACCCTTTATCTTCTCCACTTCCCCCATGAATGCAGTTGAGGAACCAAAAGTTAGTTTCACTTTTGGTGTCCATCTTCTACCCTAACTCCCAACTTTCCTTTTGGACTACAACTTCTAAAGTGATTGTTCTTCTCTAGCTCAAGGTTAGACACACAATGAAAACGATGTAATCTGCTAGAGTACTAGATTTTCTTTGCTTGGGTTGCAAAAGACGTTTTGCATCAAGATTGAGGTTTGTTATTACTCCTTGCTAAGTAGTGTACATGTCCTAGCATGCCAAGGTTCTCAAATGATTTGTTTTTCTCTTTGTTTCTTCTGAGCCTGCATCTTTGAAAGAGATTAAAGTGGAAATAATGCCAAACTCTGAGTAAGAAAGTACCACATTCTCATCACTATAGTGTGGATCAACTCATTGTACTTCTCTGCTTTGCAGTTTTCTCATTTCTAAAATGGGACTAATAATTCCTGAACTTTTACCTTACCATATTGTTGTTATAAAATAAGGGATGCAGTGGCCTGAAAGGTCTCAGGTTCGATTCTGGTCAAGGGCATGTACCTTGGTTGCGGGCACATCCCCAGTGGGAGGTGTGCAGGAGGCAGCTGATCAATGTTTCTCTCCCATCGATGTTTCTAACTCTCTATCCCTCTCCCTTCCTCTCTGTAAAAAATCAATAAAACATATTTTTTAAATAAAGATAAGGGATGCAGCCCAACCTGTGTTGCTCAATGGTAGTGTATTGACCCATGCACTGAGAGGTCGCCAGATCAATTCCTGGTCAGGGCATATGCCCAGGTTGTGGGCTCAGTTCCCCATGAGCATGCAGGAAGCAGCCCATCTGTTTCTCTCTAACTCTCCCTTCCTCTCTCTGAAATAAATAAAAAACATTTATTTATTTATTTACTTATTTATTTTTATTGATTTCAGAGAGGAAGAGAGAGGAGAGAGAGATAGAAACATCAATGATGAGAGAGAATCATTGATCGGGTGCCTCCTGCAGGTCCCCTACTGGGGATCGAGCCTGCAACACAGGCATGTGCCCTTGAGCGGAATTGAACCCAGGACCTTTTAGTCCGCAGGCCAACGCTCTATCCAATGAGCCAAACCAACTAGGACAAAAAAATATATATATTTTTTAAAGGGTAAGGGTTGTAGTTGGTTGGAGCATTGTCCTGTACACCAGAAAGGTTTTGAGCTCTGTTTCCGGTCGGCGCGTCTGATGGATGTAATCTCTCATATCTTCTCACTCTTTCTTTTTCTTTTTCTCTCTCTCCCATCCTCCTTCCCTTCCTCTCTTTTTAGAATCCTCAGGTGGCGATTAAAAAAAAAAATCCCTGGCTGGTGTGGCTCAGTGGTTGAGCATTGACCTTTGAACCAGGAAGTCACGGTTCAATCCCTGGTCAGGGCACATGCCCTGATTGCCGGCTCGATCCCCAGTATGGGGCGTGCAGGAGATAGCCAATCACTGATTCTCTCTCATCATTGATATCTCTCTCTCTCTCTCTCTCTCTCTCTCTCTCCCCCTCTTCCTCCCTCCCTCCCTCCCTCTCCCTCTCTCTTCTTCTCTGAAATCAATGAAAATATATTTTAAAAAAAGATAGAGGATGCAGAGAGTTTGATAAACTAGTGCTACTGGATGTAAGGAAGTATTATTACTCTCCTTCCTCATTTATTTTTCCAGGTTGGGCCAGGCTTTGGGGGAATGGGTGCCAGATTCTGCATTTGCTTCTTTACTTCCCCAGGGCCCTGCCTTACCTAAGGGGCAGAGCCTGGGGAGACTCCTAAGCCCATATAGTCTGTGATGGGCTTCTATGATCTTGCCACCCAGGAAGGTGCAGTACCATAAGCCAAACCTTTGGTTTGCCAACTCTCAGCTCCTCACAGCCATGGTTCCTATAGCTTTGGTCATGTGGGCCTAGGAAGCTTCCCTTCTCTCTACTCTAGGGGTGTCGAACTCAATCAGAGAAGGGGCCAAAATCTAAAATCCAGCCTGAATCGCGGGCCGAATGGTTTACTGAACAGTCATAAACTGTCATTGTGATGGAAACATAGCGGAGTGCAGTGATGACAGCGCGGTGCGGGCCACATTGCAAGGCCTGGCGGGACGGATTTGGCCCGCGGGCCTTGTGTTTGACACATGTGCTCTACTCTATTGGAGACTCCAAAAAATTTTTTTGTTTAATCTCTCAAATCTTGGGTTTTTCTGCCATAGATACAGAGCCAGACTGTCAGAACATTCTGGGAGTTCTCTGAAATGAGAGAATACAATACTTCTAGCTACCCCTGAGTGTCTACCATGTATCAGGCACTATAGTTAGAATTTGTCTTGTTTAATACTAATAGCATCCTTTGAAGTAGATATTTATCACTTGCAATTTACTAAAAAGAAAACTAAGGTTCAAAAAAATCTCTTATTTCAAGTCACATAGCTAGTAAGTGATCATCATACCACAAGGCCTCCAGCACTATATAGGAAGAGGGACTATATAGGCTACAGAGGAAAATTCAGATTTCCAGTCCTGTGATTTACATGCAGATTCCCAACCCTGCTTGTGGGATCTGGGGCAAGTGGCTTTCAACTTCTCCAGCCACAGATACTATCTCATTAAATCTTAACCACAGCCATGTGACCTCTTTCTCTCTTGCTTTTTTTTTTTTTTCCTTTTCTATTCTTATCTGTTTACATTTGAGGAAACTTGGTAAAGGTAAAATAATGTGCCCAAGGTTACAGAATAGAATAGTAAGTGTCAAAGCCAGAGCTCAAGTCTGTGTCTAATACCTGGTTTGGTGTGTTCTTTCTCTCTCTCTCTCTCTCTCTCTCTCTCTCTCTCTCTCTCTCTCTCTCTCTCTCTCTCTCTCACACACACACACACACACACACACACACACACACACACACACACATATACACTTCCCACTGCCAGCTCCTAAGATGTGGTGCATCACTCAGGCAAACTCACAGCTTTCAGGATGCTGGTTAAAAGCCTATAGGAGCCGAAACCGGTTTGGCTCAGTGGATAGAGCGTCGGCCTGTGGACTGAAAGGTCCCGGGTTCGATTCCGGTCAAGGGCATGTACCTTGGTTGCGGGTACATCCCCAGTAGGGGCTGTGCAAGAGGCAGCTGATCGATGATCCTCTCTCATCGATGTTTCTAACTCTATCCCTCTCCCTTCCACTCTGTAAAAAATCAATAAAATTAAAAATAAATAAATAAATAAAAAGCCTATTTGAGCAGAGCTTCGTGCTCTTCCACTCTGTTTCCTTATTTTCCCATAATCTCTCCTTCTTAGAAACCTTACTAAGGCAATATAAACATTTACAATTCAAGAAGGTTTATGCAAAGCTTAAAAACTGCCCAAGGCACCCACAAAAGTCTGGGAATCTGCCTCCCATATTTTCTGAGTTTGCACTGTTACTCTGGCAGCAGGGTGTAGTGGGTAGTTTTGAGGAAGTTCTTCCTTAAATTTTTATCAATAAAATCTTGTAAGATTATTATAAAGGTTAGAGATGATAAATATTCAAGGACAGCAGGTAGAGCCTTAATAATTGATGGCAGTTATTTACCCTGGCAGCAGGAGCTAATAGAAACCAGACTGGGAGTCAGGAGTCCTAAATCTATTACTCTCTTATCCTGTGACCTTGGGCATGTGAGGCACTGTCTCTAGGCAGACTAGGTGATCTCTAAGGACTCCTTTCAGCTTTAATATCTGTGCTTTTATAAATGAAAGTAATAATGCTTGTTTTTAAAAAAAATCAAATTGGACAGAATTATTTGAAGTAAAAAGTGAATGACAAAATACATTCCCAAGGTAATACTTGTCCACTGTTTTCTGTGTATTTTAAATATATATAGGTACATGTAAATATGTGTACACATTGTATGGGATGTATGTGAAACACACTGGAATCTAGAATACATACTATAATAGGACTTGATCCTTTTACTTGCTTTGGGCATTTTTTCTTGTTAATACTTGAAGATATAATTTATTCTTTTTAATTAATGTTTTGCATATTAAGTGGTCCTCTAGTGATCACATGTCATGATTTTTAAAAGCAAATGTACCAGTACATACACCATGTTGAATTTTTAAATTTTCTTTTTAGGAAAAGAAGAAAAAGAAACATAGAGACAAGAAGTCATCTGACTCTGACAGTTCAGACTCTGAGAGTGATACAGGGAAGAGAGCACGGCACACATCAAAGGACAGCAAGGCGTCCAAGAAGAAAAAGAAGAAGAAGAAGCACAAGAAGAAGCACAAGGAGTGAGAGTGCAGAGCAGAGGGGGTGGCTGAGAGAAGAGGGACCCAGGAGTCTTGTCCCCTTGCAGCCCTGGCTCCTACACTCAGTAGTGAGAATATGGCCTCCCACCCCATGACTCTCCCACTGGGAGATGGCTTCCTCTCATGCTGCAGGAAGCCAGATGTCAAAGGCATCTGCCTGAATGAGTTGTTTCCTTGTCACTCCTGGTCCATTTGCAAGTGACCCCTGCAGCTCACCCATCCATTCACCCAGTTTCCTTCATTCAGCAGGAGATCCTTTTACCCTCTCCAGCTGCCACTGCCAGAGCTTGATTCCTATAGAGGAGTCCAGGCTAGAGCCAGTTACTGCTGTGGAAGGGAGTCGGGCTGTAGTTGGAGAACAGTGCCTGGCCCCTCCCTGTTGCTTCCCCCTGGGCTGGTTGGTGGGTGATTTCTGCTGTATCCAACACGGGCAGATGGATGGAGACGGGCATTCTGAGGGAGAACATAAGAAGTGGTGCTCACTCTTTCCATTCCCCCTAACACGATTCTGCTATGCTAGAAGTGACAGCCCATGTTCCGCAGCCAGAAACCATTGTAGTGACTGAGCTTGTGCGTGACATTCTGCCAGACCACCAAACCAGACAGCTCAAGCTAAGTTCATGGTTTTACTTTGTGTTTAATACTATGAGTGAGTGGATTCCACTTCAGGTTCCTGCTTCAATGCCTGGCACTAAATGAAAGTGTGTTTGGTTTTAAACTTACTGAAAATTTTTATTGCTATTATACCTCTTCCCAGGTAACTTACAGACTTAGAAGTCACTGAATCTACAAGTTGACAGAAAAACATTTAATATGTAACCTTAGACTGTGGAGAAAGGTCTGCTGAGGTTCAGAGCCAGGTGTACTAGCAGGTCACGGCCTTCTTATCACTAATAAGCCCTCTGAGCTGATCAGAGAACAGGTGAAATTTTACAACTGGGAGTAATGTTCTGTGCATTGGTGGGAGCTCAGCAGTCATCTTGGCCAATGGGCATTTCTTCCCACCACAATGGCACAAACCTGGATCCGTTGTCCTGAGCCTGAATTCTGGAAAAAGAGACTACAGCATTGCATAGTGAAGGGCAACTGGCCAGACCCAAGGGCATTCAGTGCAGGTGGGCCCAAGGTGACAGTCCAGTAGCCAAGCTTGGGGAAGCCCTGCCACTGATTAGTCCAGGTTGGACTAGCTCATTTGGCCATGAAGAGGAAGTAAATTAGGCAAGGTGTAGATATAGCTGCTATATTTTATATGTGTAAGGCGGTCAGCTACTGCCGTCCCCGAGACTGTCCACTTCAGTGTCATCCAGTGCTGCTTCCTGAGTGACCTTCAGGCCGGTGTTTCTGCCCACTCTCAGACACAGGGAAACAGGCTCATGGAGTCATGTCACCAAAGGCAAAAGGCAATGGTGGCCTTGGCTCTGCTTTATTGACCTGAGAGCACTCTTTGGATGCATTTAAAAAAAACAAACACAATGGGAGCTGGAACTGTATCCAGGATGGTGCACCTGACCCCAGAAGTACCCCCCCCCCCCCCAGGTGGATTTATACAAAATGCCAGAGGAAAAGACGAGGCAATCTGGTGCTGAGTCCAGGGCTAGCCAGTTGGCAGAGGAGCAGTCAGTGAAGCAGTGGGCAGGTCATGCCTCTTTCTCATAAGTGCGCGTACACACTACATTGCCGTGGGTGAGCGTCTGGAAGGAAAGAGAGAGTCCGATTGGGGCAGGGGTGAGGGAATAAACATATTGGAAGTACTCCATTCTGGTGGGGAAGCCCTCTGCCTTCATCCTAATAATCATTTATTGACTGCCTACTATATGCCAAGCACTTGACATATTTTTTCTAATACTTACACCAGGTTTTAAGTTACGCATGTAATCTCTCTTTTAGAGATTTGGGAAAATGAGTTTTGAGAGAAGTAATTTGGTCAAGATCCATAGTGTTTCTTTTTCCCTTGCACCATTCTTCTCCCTTCATCCTTAATGCCTAAGATGGCGCCTAGCATGTTGTGTCTATACAACAGGTGAACACAAATATCCAGAGATTCATAGGGAAGGACTGTGCTAGGCCACCAACTTACTTTCCTTCCCTAACTTGGGTAATCCCAGGGCCAGAGTCCTAAACCATCACCATCCAGCCTGGCATCGTGGAGCCAGGCCCATGGTCTCACCATAGCTGATTGCCCAGAGTGTATTTGGTCCTGTATATTGCATCTCTGCCAGAGGCAGGCACCTCATTCTTAACTCTGCAAGGATCTGCTCTGTGTGAGTACAGGAGTGCTCTGACCCACGCAGATCTGCCATGAAGGGCAGAGTGAAACCTGGCCCTATGGAATTAGGAGATGGAGACCAAGGTTGACTGCTGTCTCTGCCCCCAGGTCTGAGGGTGTTCATTCAAGTCTACATTCTCCAAGTGAGGCCCCCAGGTTTGTCCCTGAACAGACAGGTCACCAGCCTGTTATTGCTCAAAGGCTTTACATGTGGCAGCACAGTCCTAGGGAGGAGAGGGAATGCTGTGATAGAAGGTGAGAGCTCTGCTTTCTACTCTGGGGAGAGGCAGCAACACAGGAAACTTAAGGCTGTGGAGCATCTGCTGTCTCCCTCCCATATCAGTGACGCTTTGTACTCTGCGTCCATTGTCTTACTCAGACTTCCCAGCAGCCCTCCAGGGTTAGTGTTGCTATTGTTGCAGTTGAACTCAAAGGTGGTTTGTTCAAAGTCATACAACCTGTAAGTTGAAGATTTGAACCTAGGCCTGAGATGTGAGTCCAAAGCACTACACAAAAAATTCCCACCCAATATCACCCCGACATGTTCTCCACCCTCCACTGTCCCAGCTTCCAGTGCTGCCATGGGGAGACCTTGGCTTTTTACGACATGCCTGGCTGAAGGGGCAGCAGTGGTAACCACTGGGAAAGGCTCCAAAGTTTTCCGTCTTACCAGGACGAGTTTTCCATCCACGAGCTCCCGCACAAGTTTTGTTTCTTGCCCGTCCCATTTCTGCACATGGACGAGTTTGCCTCCGTCCATCGTCACGGTGGACTGTGGAAACGGTAGAGGCCAGAGCTGTAATCTGAGTCAGGATTGAGGGACAGCATGGGGTCTGGTCACTGGGTCACAGAGGACTCAGCCTCTGGCCCAAACTAATGTTGGTGGTAGGCCCAGAGCTCAGGCAGCCCACCTCCAGCTTAGCCCTGCAGGATATCCAGCTCACCTCCAGTACTGCCTGGCTGGGAAGGGGCCTTTGGGTACTGGACGAGTAGAAAGGCAGGTAGTGTGGCGGACAGCTAGGCTCTGAAAAGTGCCACCAGTGTTCAGATGGGCATTTATCCTGTATTCTAGGTGATGCCACAGCCCGGTGCTCCTAAGATAAGGGTCTTGCACCAACCTATATCCCTGGGAAAGACTGGCGAGGAGAGTCCAGACACTCCAGCCTAGTGATCACATATAATGTCTAAAAGACCCTTGGGGTTGGGGGGGTATTAGAAAATTGGGCTCCTGCTCTGTATTCCCACCCCTCTTCTTAGTCCACATCATGTGATCCCTTCAGCTGACAACTGGGCAGCAACTGCCAGGGCCTGGGACTGGGTGCCCTTGGAGTATTCCACAGCCCTGGCCAAATGCCCACTTGGTCTTCCGGGTATTACCAGCCTGCATCAGCTGGTTCTCACTTGGCAGCTCTCCCATTCTCTAGGAAAAAAAAATTTTGGGGGGGGGGTGGTCTAGGCCAGGCTAAGGGACCCCGACTGAGTAGAGTTCAGTAGAAGAATCTGAGAAGGTGTGTTCATATGTTTGGGGCTGGGAGAGCTAGGTGGGGGCTGCTGATACAGCGTTATTTCTAATTCCCTGAGTTTTTGCCCATTCAGCAAATTATTTTTAGCCAGGCCTCCCAGGGAACTACTGTTGCCTTTAGTTGGGGTTCTTGGCCCTCCAGGTAGGCTAGTTCAAGGAAGTATAGGCATGTGGTAGGGGCAGCCACTTCCCAGATAGGCTGCATCTTTGGGCAGCATCCCCTGCAATTCTGGGCTGAGCTCCAGCTTCCTCCACAGGGAAGAGACCAGATCCCTCCCGGTGGCAGCTGTGAGGAAGGGAAATGGCTGAGGGCTAAATGATGAGTCTGTAGAGGTCAAAGACCCTTAATCCTCTTTCCCAGGCCTAGCCCAGGGGAGGCCTGAGGGAAGCTGCCAAGAAAGAGCCACTGGCGGGTGACAGCCCTGAGGACGTGGACTAAGTAAGGCTTGGTTAGAAGATACTACAGATACATCCAGGACAATGCCCTGTCCAGATCATGGCTTCTGCCTGTGGACTGGCAGCATTGGAAATACTTCTTCAGGGTCATTGGCCAAGCCCTGGAGGAGGAAGCATCTGAGTGGATCTCACTCCTTGTCCCCAGCTTCCTCCCTTGCTGGAGGCCAGGATGACCTGCTAACTCAGTAGAGGGCCCTGACTTCTGGGCATCATTCCTGAAGCACTTGAGGTAACATCCATGGCCACAACACTCCCCAATCTGGGAAGAGGAAAAGAGTTATTGCATGTCGTTCACAAGGTCACGCAGCTGGAGCAGGAGCAGACACTGAGGTCAGACTGGCTCTGCTGCTCACCCCCAGAGGCAGCTGGTAGATGCTTCCCCAAAATGGAGGAAAACAGAACAGGACTAATGCATTCAGCACTGGAACATTCCAGTAGAGGCTTTAAGGCTGTTGTCTATTTCAATTCCCCACTACAATAATAGCCTCCAAGACTATCAGCTTATTCCCCTTCAGGGTCTCGATGTCTTGCGTTTCCCATGCCCCCTTCCTTGACTCACCTTGACCTTCCTGTCATCTGCCGTTGTCTCGTCAAACTCCACTCCCAGCTTGAAGCTGATCTCCGAGTTCTTGAAGGTGCTGTGTGTTTTTATGGTGATCGTGTCCCCATTTATTTCGATGATTGTGGTAGGCTTGGTCATATTGGCCACCTGCCTGGTAGCAAAACCCACACCTAAGGGCAGAGGGAAGGCTATAAGTGTAAGCTGGAGGAGAGGCCGGGTGTAAGGGACTCAATGAACAACTCAGGCTGGATGTGGGAAAGGGAAGGAGAGGATGAGGACCTTCCAAGACTTTGTATGGTCTTTTTAAAAAATTATTCAGTCTCATGTGGTGAAGAGACACTGTTGATCCCATTAGACAGATGAGAACTTAAGGGACAGGCATTACACAGCAACTTGGTGGCAGAGCTGAGATTAGAATAACTTATTGAGTGCTTTCTATGTTAAAAACTGTATGTGTTGCCTCATTCAATCCTCCCAGTCTTCCTGAAGGGTTGATATATTATCTCCACTTCTCCAGATGCAAAAACAGAGAAGCCCAGGGTCACAAATCTGAACTGTTTGACTGCAGAGCTCACTTACCTGCTCAGCTAAAGTGCCTCAGGCTGGAGCATAGGGCTCCCTGGTAGGACATCTGAGCATTTACAGTACAATAACCCATGGAGGACATGGGGTAAGTTCCTAGCTGCCAACAAGCTCTATGTAGCCAGGCACATTTGGGGACTTTAAAAGACAGATCACCCACCCCCTCCTGACCTAAGTATAGATTTCAAGCCACATGCTAAGGAAGAAATGGGGTCTTTTCCTCCCAAAGCTTTGGGATAAGAGTGTTCCATCTTTGGAAGTTTCTACCTTGAGATGCACTAGTGCTTTTGTCCCCCATATATGGCAACAAGACATTTTCAAAGTCTCTTATGCCAGATGTAGGAAGTAGGCAGAAGGGTTTGTTGGTCATTGTACAGATTTAGGAAAGGCCTAAAGTGGTAGTGCAGTCAGGACTTGGATCTAGGTCTCCTGGCTCCTGGTCTAAGGCCCGATGGAGACTCGCCCCCTTCTGACCTAAGTATAGCTTCCCTGGGTGCTGGCAAAATCCTAAGTGTCCTGCAAGAGAGTGGAACAAAGAGCCCTTAGGCAAAGTCTAAGGTGTGATCATGTGATCTGTCTTTTAAAGTCCCCAAATGTGCCTGGTTACATAGAGCTTGTTGGCAGCTAGGAACTTATCCCATGCCCACCATGGGTTATTGCACTGTAAATGCTCATAACAGCCCTGAGAGGTGTTTTATTGTTTATTTGACTGGACCCAGATTTGATCTAGGCCCCAAAACTGTTTGCTATTCCTGGGCCATTCTGCCTCCTGTGATGTGTATCTGATCACTGGTACTACCTTTGCCCCCTGAGAACCCTTAGTCTAAAACAATGGGCATAGGCTACCTCTGGAGCTACTTGCAGTTGGCCCACCCAGCCTGGCCGGTGAGGGACTTTGGCCTTACCCCCCGCTGTCAGAGTGAGTCAGGCCAGTTCCACTGGGCAGCAGAGCTGGGCCTTATCACTGCACAGGGAGCTGTTTGCCTAGGACCTACCTGGAGGAGCGGAGTGTTTGAGGAAGGAATCTCTGGAGAGGGAAGGAGGAACTAAACCCGGAGAAACTGAGAATGACACCTGGCTGACAATTTGGGAGGCTTGGAAAGAGGTGGGCTCTGCTTAGAAATGAAGCTGAAGCTATTTACTGAGCGCTCAAGAGGGGCTTTTCTCCCCCGTGGGTCTCAGCCTTCCTTCCAGTATAACAAGAAAAGTAGACGGGTGGACTGTCAGCCCCTAGCCCAAGCTGGGGCAAAATAAGGGAGCTATGGTGGGAAGGATGTTGCCGCCCACTTCAGGGACCAGGTCTTCAGTTGGCATCTGCTGTGGGAGACGGAACAAACCCTGGGCATTCCAACTTCCCCAACAGCTCAGGAGTCAGTAGCCATAGTCCGGAACAGGTAGGCCTCAAGAGCCAATATTTGTAATCCCTATTTCAGGAAAAGGTTAGGAACAGAGAGGAGAGGTGCCTGGAGGGGGTCTTTTCCCCTTTGGGTATCAGCTGAAATCCAGCCCGCCTTCCCAGGGAGGAAGGCATGGAACATAGCGTGACCAGGATCAACATTCCGGTTTTCCTAACCCCAGCCTGGAGATAGATCTTCTAGGCTAACCTCATAGCTGGGGATTTCAGGATGGGCTGAGGTCAATCATTAGATAAGCATTTCCAGCCACTCCCGCGCCCGCGGGCCCGTATGGGAACTGATCAGGGTTGCAGATCAATAAATCTAGGTTTTCTGCTTTGCAGTGGAATTTTTATGACAGTTTCTACTTTCTCTGGGTCTCAGTTTCCCTATCTGTTGAACTAAGCAAGGTATGAGAATCTCCAAGGATCTCACTTGCAAGATTCTTTGAGTTTTTACTCTTCTGCATCCCAACACCACGCCTGCCTAGAGCAAAGACCACTCCCTTCATGTACCCCTCCTGCCCTGTGGTTAACAGGTCTTGGCCTTGCTGCACCCTGGGAGTCCAATGGCTTTCTCCCCTGGGCCCCTCCCCACTGAGCGGCTAGGCCTTGGGTTGTTACTGATGCTGGGGCCACTAGCCCCATCTCACCACTAGGCTCAGACCCTGATTAAATCAAAATCAGCCTGGTTACACACCACTGCAGGCAAGGTCAGAGACCGGCTGGTGAAAGGGCATCCTCCTAACCCAACATGGAGAAGCAGGGGCTGTTGCTAACTGGGTTCCTCGCTCACCTTCTCATATACCATTGCTGGGGTTATCCACTCTTCCGTCTCCCTCCTCCCGGGAATCTCCTGCTTCTGCAGGCCACAGTACACTCGCTGCCCGCACCATTCCCTTCCTGTGTTCACAGTTTCCAATTCCTAAACCGCCCGTGCTCCTGTTCTTTCCTTCCCCTAGCCAGCCTCCCACCTTTTTTATCCATACCCCTCTTCCCGAAAATACACCCCTCTTCCCGAAAAGCCCCTCTCAACCCCCGATTCACAGGCTCATCCGCTTCCTTGAGCCTCCCCACCTGGGAATCCGCCAGGTTCAGACCCTGAAAGCCCCCTCCCAACAGGCCTAGCCCAGGTTGCCGCCTTTTCCGGGCCCCTTTCCCCATCCAACCTTGGCCAGGAGGGATGCAGCAGGCTCGCAGGGTACCAGCCAGGGCGGGAGCGCTGCGCCGGACGGGCACACGGCCAGACCCTCCCCAGCCCAGCATCCCGAACCCCGCTCACCGATGGACTTCATGTAGTCATCGAAATTCTTGCTGTCCACCAGCTTCCAGGTGCCTGCGAAGGCGTCCGCCATGGTGAGGCTGGGCTAGGCTGGTAACGGAGAATCGGCAAAGAAGGAATGGAAGGACTGCGGGACCCCGGCTCCCAGCCCGCGCTGCCGCTTTAAATAACCCCCGTGTCACGTGACGAGGCGTGGCCCACCCCCACCCCCATCCCAGCTCCCGAAATAGGAGGCCCGGGCTGGCGCTCACCCTCCGGGGGCTGGCCGCCCCTCCCCCAGCGCGCCGGGGCGAAGTGGGCAGCCGGCGGTGCCAGGCGAGCCTGCGTCAGCGCCGCTGCCGGCCTCCGATCCCTGCCCGGAGCTGCGGGCTGACGGACCGGCTTCCTCCCGGGGCCCCCACGTCCTTGGAATCCGAGAAGGAAGCCTGGGGGCGCGGTGCCGGCGGGCGGGGGCGCGTGCCCCAACCGACACTCACCCCCTCCCCTCCCCGGCGTGGAGCTCGGGCCGAGATGAGAGATGGCAGGAGAAAGGAAACCCGCCCCTGGGCTGATGCCCACGTTGGGAAAGCTCTGGCTGGCTCTTCTCGGCGCGGGCATCTCGGTCCTCGCTTTTTCCAGGTGCGGAGACGGAGGGGACCTGCCAAGGTCGCAGGAAACCAAGGTGAATGAGAGCCCCCGTGCAAGCAAGCCTGGTCTAGCCGGCTCCCGAATCCGCCTCTCCGACCACTCCCCATGCCTGGCGGCGGGGAGAGTGACCAGGGCACCGTCAGGGGCTACGCTGCCCCTGTGCCCTCCGACTGCTCCGGCGAAAGCGTGACCCCGCCGCCATGCCCGCCCCACACGTGCTCGCCCCGCCCGGAGGAATGTCCGCCGTGCGCGCGCCTTTCCGCCCAGCAGTCCAACTCCCCACACTCCCCGCCAACGCCCCAGGTCTCTGTGACCTCTGCGCACAGCCCTGGGCATTTGCTGCTGTCCTTCCCCCTCATCCTCCTTCAAACATTCTGCCCCTCACCTGCTGCCCTTTCTCTAATCTTTGTCCACCTCCTGTAAGGAGACGGCTGCATGGTGAACACTCCACAGTCCATAAGGCACCGTTAATAATAATAATCTGCCCGGCTGGCGGAGCTCAGTGGTTGAGCATCTATCTACCTAAGAACCAGGAGGTCCCAGTTTGTTCCTGATCAGGGCACATGCCTGGATTGTGGCTCACTCCCCAGGAGGGCGTGTGCAGAATGATTCTCTCATGGATGTTTCTATCTCCCTTTCTCTCTGAAATCAATAAAAATATACTTTAAAAAATAATAAGACCCGCGTTGTATTGACGTGTGCCGCATGCTGAGGGCATGAAGTACATTCATGTTTCATTGAACTTTTAAAGCAGTCCATGATATAGGTATTGTTATTATCCCTGTTTTACTGATGAGCAAACCAGAGCTTAGAGGAGCCATTCATTTCAGTTATTAAAGCACCTATTTTGTGCCAGGCCCTGGGCTAGGCTCTGGAGAGTCAACCATGAATAAGACACACATAACTCACCTTTGGGTGGGCAGACGCAGAACTATCGTGGTGGCTTTAACGGAAGGCCTGGCCTGATCTAGTGGCTCAGGGGAGACTACTTCCCAGAGGAAGTGGGGATAAGCAAATCCCTGCCAGGAAGCTCTGCATTTGTTAGGGGCAGAAATAGAATATGGGGGACCAGCTATAATGATAAGAAATGTTAATCCTGCTTGGTAACTGTGATTGTTCTCTTCTGATTAGAGAAAGCATAATCTCACCCTGCTGAGAGCTCTACTCCCTGGAACATGGGTGCTAACATCGGAATACAGTCCATCCTCCTGTCCTGAAAACTGCCTATCATTATGGAAAGATTTACAACCTCCTGGCTGGAACAATCTAGTCCCAGAGGCACCCACTCTTTACAGCCCCAGTCCCTGTTACCCGTAATCTGGTCTCTGGTTCCTCCCTGTGCGACCCCCTCCCCCCGCCCGCCTCCAGCCCACATGACTTGTAACCTGTAATGATTACCCCATGCCTGCGTTCCCATACCTGTGATTCCTACTGTAATCTTTGTCCTTTTACCCGATATAAGCAGCTGGCTTATGGGGAGAGGCAGAGCACATTTTTGCAAATGGCCTGCTGCTCTCCCAGAGTCAGCAGTATTGGAATAAATGTTCATACATGTATGATTCAAGTAGTGACAGGCAGCCCAGACCCCTTGGTGGTCCCGTTACACATTGGTGCCCAACCGAACAGCCAGCAGAGGACACCCAGGGGGACATGCAGGACTGAAGGCCCAGTAGCCCCGGGCCCCCGGCAGCTCTGCCACACATTTCCAGTGTGGCCGACGCCCCTTGCTGGGCCTCTGTTTCTCCGTGTGGAAGCGGAGAACATCTGCCCCTATCTCTGTTCCCCCGACTCTCTGGGAAGGAGGCCAGGGAGGAAGAGCCCTCTTTCCCCCCAAGGTCTCGGTTCTTTTGGACAGATCCGCTTG
This sequence comes from Pipistrellus kuhlii, assembly GCF_014108245.1. NCBI lineage: Eukaryota > Metazoa > Chordata > Mammalia > Chiroptera > Vespertilionidae > Pipistrellus > Pipistrellus kuhlii. Next base: position 177,458,086 of record NW_023425515.1, on the reverse strand, counting down.
CCAGAAGGCTGAGGGGCCTATTTCTGCCAAAGCTGCAGGGACAGGCCTCAGGGCTGGGCATGGAGCCTGGTGACCTCACTGCTGGAGCAGGTGCCCGGGGAGGACGGGAGTGGGAGGATTTCTGACTCAAGGTCACAGCCTTTAGACACAGGGCCTTCTCTCTCAAGGACTGAGTGGCTGGAGACCCAGGGGCCGGAGCTGTCTCCCTGCAGGGTCTTTTCGATGCAGTGCTGGAGAGCTGGGGTGGCAGATAGATTGCATTGGGGTCCAGCTATGTAGCTGTTCACTTAGGCTCCATTGGATCTTGAAAATGGAGGTAATGACAGTATTTACCCCATAGAGATGTTGGGGGATCAAATGAGAAAATGCATTTAAAATGCTGAGCATGCCAAAACCAGTTTGGCTCAGTGGATAGACTGTCACCTGCGGACTGAAGGGTCCCAGGTTCGGTTCCAATCAAGGGCATGTATCTTGGCTGCGGTCACATCCCCAGTGGAGGGTGTGCAAGAGGCAGCTGATTGATGTCTCTCTCTCATTGATGTTTCTAACTCTCTATCCCTCTTTGTAAAAAAAATCAATAAAAAATATTTTTTAATGAGAGAGAGAGAAATAAAAATAAAATACTGAGCCTGGTAGACTTAATAAATTATGTTCACTCCTGCTGCTGTTGTTGTTGTTGTTATTATTATTATTATATCCATGGACAGTACAGGAGTCCTAAGATCTGGTCACAGCGCTGCCCTTTGCCTGCTTGCCCACCCATGGCAGGTAGCGTTGCTTCTCTATCCTCACTTTTCTTTCTTCTGAGACAGCATTAGAAACTGCTGCGTTGTGAGGAAGGGGTGATAGAGCTATTTAGGACGGGTTGAGGGGGATACTGCCAGAAAGTCCTTGGGGACCGTGTTGAATAGCATGGTGCTTTGAGGAACTCTAGACACACCTGAGACCCACTAGTCTCGCTGCCCTGCCCCCATCTCCCATCATGCTCAGACCTGAGTCACCAAAGTTGACTCCTAATCCGCACCCTATCTCCTGTCTGCCTGGTTCTCAGATTTCTTTCCAAGTGTGCACAGCTTTCTCTTCATTCCTCTGATTACTGCATCCTCCTTACCCTGCCACGCTCACTACCATTTTGGAGAGAGGGGCAAGGGGAGGAAACGTGAGTCCCACCCCTCTTTCTTGCTCTTGGAAGGTCCAGTGTGGATATAACATCTGGCAAGCAGCAGGACCAATCGCTGCCAAGAGCAGCATCTCCCCAGCCCTAGCCCTATGGTGATATCACTGTTCTCTGTTTCCCTGGCAACCACGGGCTGGGAAGATAGAAAAGGAGATGAGTAACCAGGAGAGAGCCAATGAGATGGGCCGGCAGCACCGGGTGATCCATGGGGCCACAGGGAGGGGGGAGAGGGAGGCCTACTCAGCATCTTCAGCTGCTCCCTCCGCTGGGGGATTTACTGTTGGCACAGGGAGAGATGCCAGAAGTAGATGCCAAAGAAGCTGTAGCTGGAGGCTCCACTGACCCAGGGACATGGAGACTCCCTTTGCCCCTGTAGGGCCTACACCTATGAATGCTGTCCGCCCCCACTGCACCCCTCCCCACGTTCCTGAAACTGGGAATTGTTCTTTTTGGCTGGTAAGGGTGGCGGGGCCCTGTGTGTCTGCCTGCCTCGGATCCCTCAGGCTTCTCCATACCCTCTAAAATCCTCCCTCTGGTGTGTGGTGTTGTCAGAAGCATTATAGCTGGAGACCCAAGCGAGTCCCTCTCCCCTTCTTTTTTTAAACATCCAAACCTGGAGAGAATTTGTATAAAATTTATTTGAGCTCAATAGGAGATGTGCCTGGAAGCAAGGTTTCAAGAGACTGGGATAAAAGCTTCCAAGACTACGTTTGCAGTTTCTTTTGTGCCTTTGAAATTAAGGAGGGAGCATAAGGAAGATGACGTGCAGGTAGGAGAAAGCCAGGTGGGATTACAAATTGGTTAAGACTGTGTGCTTTCTTGAGAGTTGTCATGCTTTAGAAGTAGGGGACTGAGACTGTGGTCATGCGCTAGAGCTGTGGTCGCCAACCCTTCGGACCTCACGGTCCACCCATGGTTGATGGGGTTGGGATTAGAACGAGGGTCCAAAGGGGGCATTTCAAAGAGGCCTTCACCTACATGCATTGCAGCTGTGCGCAGGGCTTGCTTAGGGCAAAGATAAGCCTCTTACTAAAGGTATAGGCTTGGGACACGGTGACCCACATGACCTGCCCAGTTTGGAATTTATGATCAGATCACCTTGGGAGGTGACTTTTCAGAGAACCGCTTTTCTGCCCACACCTCCTGCAGCCCCCGCGGGCGGAATGGAGTGTTCCGTCTGCCACTAGGAACCCGCTTCCTTGTTCCTCAGGAGTTCTGGATACTGTGGGTCTGAGAGAACAAAAGATGGCAAGGAGCGAGGTGTGCTCGGCACCAGCTTGCTTCCCAGAAGCTGTGGCCTGAGGCGGAACGCTCCCGGAAAGAGAAACAATGGCTCTCCCTACCGGGAAGAGGGGGTGCGGCTCAGCGTGGAGGGGCTGTTGTCACCTCTGCCTTCGGAAACCAGCTGTCCTACCTGTGGCTTCCAGAATAAAGCCCGTATTCTTTGTCCTTGTCCGATCTCTCATTGGTCTGGTTCAGTGGTCCGCAAACTCATTAGTCAACAGAGCCAAATATCAACAGGACAACGATTGAAATTTCTTCTGAGAGCCAAATTTAAAAAATATATATTTTATTGATTTTTTTACAGAGAGGAAGGGAGAGGGATAAGAGAGTTAGAAACACTGATGAGAAACATTGATCAGCTGCCTCCTGCACACCCCCTACTGGGGATGTGCCTGCAACCAATATACATGCCCTTGACAGGAATCGAACCTGGGACCTTTCAGTCCGCAGGCCGACACTCTATCCACTGAGCCAAACCAGTTTTGGCGAGAGCCAAATTTTAAAAACTTAAACTTCTAATGCCACTTCTTCAAAATAGATTCGCCCAGGCCATGGTATTTTGTGGAAGAGCCACACTCAAGGGGCCAAAGAGCCGCATGTGGCTTGAGAGCCGCAGTTTGCCGACCACGGGTCTAGTTTATCACTGAAATCCTGCTCCAGGCATGAATGAATGTTGAAAGAATGAATGGATGAACGGATGAATGAATGAGGAATCCAGCCATCTCTCTAGCTCAGGGCCTCTGGAGTGAGACCCATGTGGGTGCCAATCCTGCCTCTGTTACTCACACACCAGCTGTGTCTTCGGGCATCACAGTCTCCTCAGGTCTCAATTTCTTTAGCTGTAAAGCACCCAGCTGACCACCATTTGTCCACCAACCAGATCTGAAATGTCATGGCTGACATGTACACATAGGAACTGTTTGACATTGAAATTGGGACTCAAAAAGAACTGTTAGTCCAGAAAGGAACTCACTACAGACTGATTCACTTGCCTCTCAGCATAACCATTAGGGCTTGTCTCAGTTTCGGTTCTCACAAGGGTATTTCTTGGATCACATGATCTCACACATCTAGATGAAATAATGAACAACACAAACTGACAAACAAAAACAGACCCAGAGAAAGAGAAGCAGCGATCAGACTCTCAATCCTCAGAGGGATGTGTGCATGCATATGGGCCCCTAGCCAGTGGCCAACAGGGCGGTTGGGGGCATATATGGGGAGGGGTTTGGGATGGGAATGGGGGGGATGAGGACAATTATGTGATACCTTAATCAATAAACTTTAAAAAAAATGCAAAGGGGGGAGAAAAAAAAAGCACCCAGCTGGCTGCCCAAGGACTCTGGGAAGATAAGGCAGTATAAGCCTGGGAGTGATGCACAAAGATTGATTGTTTCTCTTCTCAGCCTCCCTCTCTGGCTGCTCATGGCCTCAGCACAGCACCGCCATCCCATGCCCCATGGCCCTCTGGCTCTGACCCCTGCCCACCTCTCTAACGCCTCGCCCTGCAGTCACGCCACCCTTCTAGTACCTTGAAGGGGTGCCGTGTTTCTCACTTGCTGTGTGCCTAACATAGTCTTCCTCCCTCGCCTCTACTCCTCCCGTTAACTCCTCGTCACTCTTTAGCTTTCAGCTTAGTAACTGTCCCTTCCTTCGGGAAGCCCCTCCTTCCTTATCATAGCACTCATCCTGCTTTCCTGGGCTCCTTTTGTTCCAGAGTCTCTTTCCTGTGACACCAGGTCCCGGTCCACGTGCCCTGTGCTGTGTCCACAGGGCCTGGTACAGGGGCTGGCACGGATCTGTGGAGAGGCAGTCTCTCCAGAGCAAAGAGAGCAGTGTTCTCTCTGATTGAGAATTCTGCTGCTGTTCTCAGCTTTCCTCCTGCCAAAGGATCCCGTCTCGCGTCCTCTTTTTCACTCCATCCCCGTGGGCCCCGGGACTGGGCCATTTCCGTTGTGTAGTGAGGCCCCAAGCAGTCCTGTCACCAGAAAGGGGACCGGCCCCACCGGTCTGCCTCAGGCTGGGCCGGTAGCGTGTGTGTTCTTAACTTCGTGCAAGAAAGATTTCACAGCGTGAGTCGGGGTGATTTTGATAGTACGCTTATTCCAGCCGGGACAGTGAAACAAGGGCGGGCTTAGGACAGAAGCAGCAACAGGAGGGAAGGTAGGCAGGGCTGCTGTCCGCTCACTGAGAGTCAGAGAAGAAGGGGCCTTGGGGACAGGTGCTGGGGGTTAAAGGTTAACCCGGGACGAGCTGCCACTGCCCATTGCCCCCCTGGTTGCAAATCTCTTGGGATGCCTTAGAGCACATGTGTCAAACACAAGGCCCGAGGGCCAAATCCGTCCCGCCAGGCCTTGCAATGTGGCCCGCACCGCGCTGTCATCACTGCACTCCGCTGCGTTTCCATCACAATGACAGTTTATGACTGTTCAGTAAACCATTCGGCCCGCTATTTAGGCTGGATTTTGGATTTTGGCCCCTTCTCTGATTGAGTTCGACACCCCTACCTTAGAGTTTCGGATACACGCATGTGGGGGACGAAGAGGGAGAGAGGAGAAGAGCAGAGGGGAACGGAAATGACGCCGTCTCTTCCTTTCCGTGTTCCGGAGAGCCGTAGCTGGATTCTTCGTTTTGAGGGTTTTTTACATCTGGGAGTTTAAGAGACTTCTAAGGGTCATGGTGTCCACTGTTTGGCCAGGGCAGGAGGCCAATGGTTATTGCAGCTGGTCTTGGCTTTGCCTGTCTAGTTCTGCTGCTTTTTGGGCCTGGAGCTGAAAGACCTGTGAGACGTAGACGTTATTTCTGGGGAGGAAAGGTCGGGGAAGGGCCCCCCGACCACAAGATCAGTGATAAGCAGGGGGGGAGGAGGGGAAGAGAAAAGGCCACACTGGGGGCGAGGTTTGGCCCTCACTAGGCACCTGGGGCTCTCTGCCCTCGTGACTTCTGTCTCTGTCTGTACATTGTTCGGTTAGTTTGTAGTTGGCTACCTATCTGTTTCCCCATTCCACTTGCCCTCACTAGGCACCTGGGGCTCTCTGCCCTCGTGACTTCTGTCTCTGTCTGTACATTGTTCGGTTAGTAGGCCGTTGGCTACCTATCTGTTTCCCCATTCCACTTGCCAAGGAATTTTTCTAGTTTCTTATGATCTTAGCCTCAGTCCCAGGCGAGAACTGCCTTTCTGGGCGCCTGATGCTCACTGGTAGCTCTCAGAATGTGAAGGTGATCTGGGTGTCCCCTTCCTCCCTGTCCATCTGCGAAGAGGAGGACCTTCCCGCTCGAGGAGAGGACCACGCTGTGGTCAAGGGCATAGGAGTCGTGTGCTCCCCTCCCGCTGCTAGAACCTCCCAGTGAGTTCTCAGTGGCAGCTCTCTTTGGGGACAGGCCTGTTTCCAGGAAGTAATCAAACCATATCCCAGACATGGGGCCGCCCCTGGCTCCTTCCCCAACGACTGCTCTATCAAAGGAAATGCTGCCTGTGTGAGAATACAGATACTATGAGGTTAAGTATAATTAGCTCCCATGGTGCAGTGTCACGCCCCAGAGTGCACTTCATTCAGGAGCAGCCTGCTCGAGATCCTGGAAAGATTCAGGCATCTCCAGGAGGCCAGCTGAGGCTGGTTGGTGACCACTGTGTAGGGAGAGTTGGCAAGCCACGGCAGGGGGCCTGGCAGGGAGTAAACTTGGCCTCAGGAGTCCGGGGCCAGGTGTGTTCCAGGAAGCAGGCACAGGGCCAAAGCTGTTTGCGTGGCTGGAGCTGTCTTAGGGGCTGGGAGCTGTGAGGAGAAGCCTCCCTGGGCTCTGCAGTAACAGACACACGAAGAAGGAGGCATCTGCAGGGAGGACGGGGCAGGCTGAGGGCGCCACCAGGACTGGAGCCTCTGATGAGAGATTTCTCCCTTTAGGGGTGGGAGGTGGGAAGACCAAGGCTAAGGCCAAGGACAGAATCAGGCCCTGACTGATTTGGCTCAGTGGATAGAGTGTCAGCCTGCGGACTAAAGGGTCCCAGGTTTAATTCTGGTCAAGGGCATGTGCCTGGGTTGTGGGCACATCCCAGGTGTGGGGTGTGCAGGAAGCAGCTGATTGATGTTTCTCTCCCATAGATGTTTCTGACTCTGGCCCCTCTCCCTTCCTCTCTGTAAAAAAAAAAAAAAAAAAATCAATTATATATATAATTTATTTTTTTAAATTTTTTTATATTAAAAAAATATATATATATATTTTTAATTAAAAAACAAAAAGGACGGGATCAGCCTCCTGAAGGGATGATGGGTAAAGGTGTCCTCCCTGCAGTGGAATCATCAGGGCAGCATCAGGACCCAAGGGCTGGCTCTCCATCTGGCTCTCTGGCCCCCTCTCCCCGGGATGAGTTAGTGGCAAGGACGAGGAGGAGGGGGAGAGGCCCGGGCAGGGCAGTTGAAACACCAGCTGTGTGAACTTGGCCTGTCAGCCTCTCTGTATGCTTGTTTCCTCCTCGTGTGCAGGGGGTAGTGATGTCCACCTCTTAGGGTTGTCGGAAGGGACAAAGGGGGGTTGCAGGTGTTGGGAAGGTTTTTATGCTGCAAAGTGTAGTACAGAAATCTGCTACAGACGCCGATGTGGCACTTACCAGCTCTCTGTCTGTAACTCCTATCACCCTGATAACAGCAGTGAGGTAAGTCCTGGCGTCCTGGCCCCCAATGTGTAGATGAGAGCCAGGGCCGAGAGCAGGAAGACTGGCCCTAGGTATTGTATGGCTTAGCCCTGTTTCACATCGCCTCTGCCTGGGACAGTCTTCGCCTTGACCCTCGACCTTGACCCAGTCTCTTCCTTTCCGTGTTCCCATCTCCACGGCAGGGGGTCAGGCCAGATGGACTCTAGTCCGTCACCATTTGGTGGTTCAGGGAGACCATGTCCAAATGGGGAAGAGGGTGCAGTGGGGCCAGAGTGGGAAGGGAATAAACTTTTCCAATGCCCCTGCCCCGCCTCGGCGGGTAGACGGCAGCCTCCCCTTTGCCCTATAAGCTGTGTGGCCAACGGAGCAGGTGACATTCAGCCTGAAATACTCGCTGGTCACTGAGGTCACTGGGGTTTGAGTGCCAGGGCCGCCCGCCAACAGGCAGGCCGGGCCCATCTGCCTTGGCGAGCAGACCCCAGAGGGCAGCAGGGTCACAGCCTCTCAGTCTCTGCCCGCCCATCCTGGGCTCCCACCTCCCTCACTCAGGGTCAGTTTATCCGGGCAGCAAGCCTGGACTAGGGCCCGGGATAAGGCTATTTCTAGATGTCCTCCCTGTCTCCTTGGCCTGGACCTCCAGCCAGCTCAGGAGACATGCACGCACAGGCACACACACACACACACACACACACACTCTCCTTCTATCGCTCACTGAGCTTGACTGCTACTGGCCTGGTACCTGGCAGGGTACCTGACAACCAACAGATGACCCAGACTTGGTGACCCAGAGGCGGATGCAGCTACGGACCATGACAACACAGAGAGGCCATCACTCTCCCAGAGGGCTGTACACAGACCATGGGAGATCAGCGGGAGCCGCTCAGTCTGCAGGAGAGCCAGGAGAGACCTCCCATGGAAGCTACCTCTATGGGCTGGGTCTTGAAGGATACTTAGGAGTCTGCCAGGTGTGGGGCGAGGACTTGGGAAGGCAGAGGAAGGAAGAGTGGTTAAGGAAGGAGGGATTTTCCCGATGATTGGTCTGGGGTGAGGGCCGAGGATAAAAGTGGCAGGTGATGAGACTGGGAAGATAGTTTCAGATCAGACAGGAAAAGACCTTGCGCGTCTTCTGCAGTAGTGTGGAGTCACCGAGGGCTCAGGGCAGGCATTACGGTCTCACCCGAACTGTGGGAAGAGTTCCCTGGCCGGACTGGAGACTGGTGAGGAGGCTGTGCCCGCTGTCCCAGTCGGCTCACAGGTGCCCGGAGCGATCAGGAAGCGGAACGGGGCGGGGCACACCTGTCCTCATGAAAGCCGTGGCCTGGCAGCTGCACACATCTCTCTCTTGGCCAGAAACCAGGCCCATGGCCACGTCCCGCTGCAAGTGAGATGGGGAAACATGGCCATTGTTCTGGACTGCCCGTGAGTCTAGCACAGTGGTTCTCAACCTTCCTAATGCCGCTACCCTTTCATACAGTTCCTCATGTTGTGGTGACCCCCAACCATAACATTATTTTCGTTGCTACTTCCTAACTGTGATTTTGCTACTGTTATGAATCGTAATGTAAATACTTGTGTTTTCCGATGGTCTTAGGCGACCCTGCTAGCGGTTCTCAACCTGTGGGTCTCAATAGAAGGAGGAAATGGAAGAACATGTCAGGTCGATCAGATAATTGATTCAATACTCCCTCTGCTAGACCACTTCACAACACATTCCCTTTCGCTCAGACCACAGTCCACTTGCTTAGATCACAATCCACTTGCTTAGACCACAGTCCATTTGCTCAGACCACTGTCCTTCCCTTCTGGACCTTCCCAGGATCTGCACCCGCCCAGAGAATTCTCCGCCCAGAAAAAGCCTGCCTGGAGTCCTTTAAATTTCTGACTCCCCACCCCTGGGTGCTGGCGCCATTTTGGGGTAATCTAATGACTTTATAGTTCCTTACCACTTTGGGCCTCACGGGTCCCTCCTTCGGCGGCCCGGACAGAATACAGTGGTTAAAACCTGTCTCTGAAGTCAGATTTCTTGAGTCTGAGTCCTGCCCTCAGACTTACCAGCTGCCCTCGGACTTACCCTCCCTGGGCCTCAGTGGCCTCACCTGAGGGTTCAGTGAGCTAAACCACCAAGTCTTAGGGTACAGCTGGCACAGGTGAGGCCCAGGGCTGCCTTTGGTTTCTGAGAGAAGGGGGTGTCCTGGGGACATTTGCTGAGGAGCCCCTATGAGGGCTGGTGTATGGCTAGGGCAGCCAGGACTATTGAGCCCTCATTCCTTACAACAACGCAAAGGATGCTGGGAACAGGATATGGGGGCCTAGGAAGAGTGGCCGGTTTTGGAGAGAATTCAAGAATAAGTGACCCAAGAAAAGATACCCCTGGGCCCAGCAGTTTCAGAGGTGGCCCAGCCTGTAGCCCCTTCTCACAGGGCAGCGGGTCTCCCGGACCAGGGGGGAGGAGGTTAGTTTTGAGTCAAGAGCACTTGAAGCCAGGCGCAGATTGGCTGGTGTGTGACTGCAGGTCTCCAGCCACCACCGCCCGTCTCTGAACCCGGGCTGGGGTTTATTTATCCAGCCTTCCGCCACGGGACTACAAAGAATACTAGTAGATGTGAGTCCAGGTTCTGGATTTGGGTTGCACTGCGGGGCTGAGCGCCAGGAAGGGATGGGTCACCGCAGGTGACAGCGCGCCCCCTCCTGGGAAGAGAGAGCATCGCAGTTCTGTCCAGCTAAGCCACTTGCCTGGCCCCATAGAGTTTTAGAGAGAGTGGAGAGTGGAGGGGAGAGAGAGAGAGAGAGAGAGAGAGAGAGAGAGAGAGAGAGAGAGGGAGAGGGAGAGAGAGAGAGATGTGTGTCTCTCTCACACCAATTGGTTGCCTCTCGCACGCACTCTGACCAGTACCCTTGACTAGAATTCAACCAGGGCCAAACCGGCTAAGGCTAGGGATCTCTCTGTCTCTCTCTCTCTCTCTCTCTCTCTCTCTCTCTCTAAATAGATTTTTATTGATTTCAGAGTGAGAGGGAGATAGAAACATCAACGGTGAGAGGTCGGTTGCCTCCTGCACACCGCACACTGGGGATCAGGTCTGCAACCTGAGCATGTGCTCTGACCGGGATTCGAATGCTGACCGCCGGGTTCATTGGACAATTCTCAACTACTGAGCAACACCGGCCGGTCATTTCTCTCTCTTAAAAAAATAAAATTATATATATATATATATATATATATATATATATATATATATATATATATATATATAATTCTGAGAGGAAGGGAGAGGAAGAGATAGAAACATCAATGCTGAGAGAAAGTCACTGATCAGCTGCCTCTTGCACATCCCACACTGGGTCTCAAGACCACATCATGTGCCCTGACCAGGAATTAAACCATGACAGACACTCAACCACTGAGCCACGCCAGCCAGGCTCCAGGCACTATCTTTTCCTTCATCTGGCCTTTCCCCAGGCTCTGAAACAGGGTGAGATAAGAGAGCTAATGTGGGAAGGAGAGGAGGAGAACTGGGGGGGGGGGGGGGGGGGAGTAGTGTGTGTGTGTGGGGGAGTGAGGGAGGGAAAAAGTGAGGGCGGGGAAGATGTGTGTCTAAGCAACTCTGGCAAAGGGCACTGCAATTGCCCTTCTATTCCTGGGACTGGTACCATCCATTGCCCATGAAGACACCGTGGTCCCACCGAGGGTCTCAGATTCCAGCTGTTCAGCAGAACTCGAAGCAGGAGGACGAGGAGAGGAGAAATGAGGGGGACGGTGAGATTTGGAGTCAGGAGGCTCCTGGCGCCACCTGGTTATGTGATCTGAGTCTCAGTGTCCTCCTCATCTGTGCAGCGAGGGGTGAACACAATGATATCCCCAAATTCCCATTTGTCATGGAGGAAAGGGGGGAGGGAGGGGAGCCTGTGCTTTGTCTGCTCAGAGGCAGTGATGGTGGACGCAGCAGGCGGGGAGGCGGGAGGTGGGGGAGGGTGCTGGGGAGGGCGGGGTTGGCAGGAAGGTTTAGTTTGAGCCTGGGCTCTACCACCCAGTTGGGGTGTGTTGTTCCTTCTCAGGACCACACTTTCCCATCTGTCTAAGGCAGGGGTCTGCAACCTTTAAGACATAAAGAGCCACTTGGACCCGTTTCCGAAGGAAAAAAACAACCCGGGAGCCGCAAAACCATTGCGACATTTAAAACAAATATAACACTACATATATTGTTTCTTACCTTAATGCTATATACCGGATCGTGCAGTTAGCTGTCAATCTGAAGAAAAAAAGGACTTTTTCACTTAACAATGTAAAATATATTTTTGCAAATTAATAGCTAATTAAAATATTTAATTTACCTGGTTAATGAGATTTTTGCTCCTGAACCTCAGTGCACAGTGTCAGCACATCAGGGCTGTAAGACGTTACCTTCATTTTCACACGGGCTTGCAAGTTGTCGGAGCCGCGGTAAAGCTTCAAAAGAGCCGCGTGCGGCTCTGGAGCCGCAGGTTGCCGACACCTGGTCTAAGGGGACAAGACGCTTCCAGATCCAAGAGTCAGTGACTGTGCTTGGAACCAGAGCCTGGACTAGGCACCTGGCGCCGGCTCAGGGCTGAGGGGGAAGCTGTTAGGGAGGGTACAAGCCCTGGAGGGAACTGAGGGGTCAAAACATCCAACTTTTTGGGTTTACAGACTAAAAAGTAAACCCAAAAAGTTGGATGTTTTGGGAAACTGAGACCCCAGAGGAGCACCGGGGCACAGAGACGTCGGTGCACCGCGCTGGAAGGGGAGGAGCAGAAATCTCCCCAACCTCCTGCCACCGCGTTTCCGTAGTGTAGTGGTTATCACGTTCGCCTCACACGCGAAAGGTCCCCGGTTCGAAACCGGGCGGAAACAACATTTTTCTCATGAAATCAATTACTTAAAAACCCATTTTACTGAATTAAAAAATTTTCACGACCTCCGGGGCGGGACGGGAGAGTGGATTGGGGGGGGGGGGGGGGGGAGGGAGAGAAAGAGGAGCAATTGACTGTCCAATATCTCAGAATGGGTTGCGGACAGAGCCAGGATCAGAACCCAGGCTCCGGACCCCCCGTTTCAGCTTCTCCTCAGAGAAAGCCGCGATGGGAGGCGCAGGGATCAGCCTGGTCGGGGAAGGAGGAGGCTAACCCACCACTAATCCCTAGGGGACAGGCGGGGGACCCCTGTGGAGACGGGGTGCACCGCGGGAGCCCAGCCAGCGTAGGGCCTCTTTCCTCGCCTCCCTCTGCCGTCCTGCACTGAGGACGTTGTCATCGGCGGGAATGGAGGGAACCTGCCCTCCCCGTGAGTCCTGGGCGTCCAGCCGGCCTCCTGCTGACCTCTCCGACCGTCCTATATCCGGGGCCGCTGCCCAGCTCCTGCCCGCGGGCCTCCCAGGGCGGCCCCTGCGCACTGGGTGTGGCCCCGCCCCTCCAGCCCCCGGCTGTGACTGATTGGTCCAGGAACGCCCACCTGAGCCGAAAGGGCCAATCAGATCCTTGTCTGGGGGCCGGCGCTAAGGCACGGTGAACCTGTTGACTGTAAAGCGGCCGCCTTCACCGTTCGCTGCTGTTTGTGCAAAGGAAGAAGCAGGGAGCGTTCCCCCGGGAGGAGAAGAATGAAGTAGCGACGAAATGGTGTGTGGGGAGGGACAGGGGAGCCGTGCGTGCTCCCGGGGAGGGCCACGATGGCTCTTCCTCCCACCATGTATCCTTGGGACGAGCCCTGAATTTGCTTCAATTGGCCTGAGACATTGCTGCTTCTCGCGGCCCAGGGCCTCCTGTAAGGCGCGTACGCTGAAACACGTCCAAGGAGAGAGCTGCAAAGCCCCGGAGCGTGTGGGTGTCATTGTCGTTGTTGGGAGCGACATATCCCAAAGCACAGAGCTGCATCCCCGTGGCCATATGGTCGTCTGTCACTCGGCCTGAACATACTTCGCATAGTGGAGAGTGTTTCGAAAAGAAAAAAATTTGCTTTGGAAAGGACTTGATTAAACTTAGATTTGTCCGTTGGTGTGCTGACAGATGTTTGACAACTGGGTCTTCAGAAACCCAAAAGCATACGTTATACTAGATGTGCGTATGTTTATTATAAATTTTACCGACAAGAGGATGTGTAGCACACAATTTACAAATAACAGCACAATGTATGACTTCTTGACTGTAAATCCCATATAACCACTTGGTTCTCACAGGTCACTTTTGTGAATTTTTGCCCGATTCTTGTATCTGAAGTTAACTTACAGTTGTAATTCAACCAAAGTTTGAAATGGAGTCACATTCCAGCCTACTAACTTTTCCCCAAAAACATTTATTGTCATTAAATCTGATCCATAATGTCACACAATTTCTCACTCTCCTATAAATACTGGTACATCTATTAAACTAAAAGCTCAGTTTCAGCATTTGAGTTTAGTCTGCACTAAGACCATTTTGTCCATCGCCTTCTTTTTAGTCTAGAAAGTCAACAAAACAACAAATCAAGTTCTGAACACAGATTTGGGGAGATATGTGCAGAAGCACCGCCTATGTCCAAGCCTCACTGTACAGACACAATAGATGTAGATGAACCCAAAGGAATAGGAAATAGTAAAATGTAGTAAAATCTCTAGGAGATGAGTTTTGAGTATTGTCTTTATTTTAATATAATTCATTTAATTGTAAATTTATGCAATTTAATTTTATAAAATTGTCACCCGAGGATAGATTTTTTATTTTATTTTATTTAAAAATATATTTTATTGATTTTTTTACAGAGAAGAAGAGAGAGGGATAGAGAGTTAGACACGTCGATGAGAGAGAATCATCGATCAGCTGCCTCCTGCACACCCCCAATCAAAGTACATGTCCTTGACCAGAATCAAACCTGGGACCCTTCAGTCCGCAGCCCGACGCTCTATCCATTGAGTCAAACTGGTTTCGGCAAAGATAGATTTTTAAATATGTATATTTTATTGATTTTTTTACAGAGAGGAAAGGAGAGAGATAGAGAGCTAGAAACATTGATCAGCTGCCTCCTGCACACTGGGGATGTGCCCGCAACCAAGGCACATGCCCCTGACCAGAAATAAACCTGGGACCCTCAGTCCGCAGGCTGACGCTCTATCCACTGAGCCAAATCGGTTTTGGCCTGAGGATAGATTTTTGTTGACTCAAGGGAGAGAAATAGAAATATCAATCAGTTGCCCCCTGTACACCCCTGACTGGGGATTGAACCTGCAACCTCGGTATTTGCTTTTACTGGGAATCAAAACTGCCCACCTTTTGGTTTATAGGATGACACTCCAACCACTGAGCCACCTGGCCAGGGCTATGCAATTTAATTTAATAATGAGATTATTCAAACACTTGTGTGTAAAATTTCTGAACTTTTAGTAATTAGCTTTTGTGAGCTGGCGTGAGCTAGCTTTGGTGCACGCTGGGCCTGAAAGCATCCATGGGACATTGTCAACAAGAGTCCCCACAGCCAGAGAGACTATGGTGAAGCCATTTGCTCTGGGAGAATTTGAGCTGGTTTGTGCCTGGGAGCAGAGGAAAGAACCAGAAGAATGACTCATCCATATGGCTAGGGGGGCATGACCATATTTATTTGTCTACATCAATTCATCCAGTGAGATTGTTGCTTAGTATTGTTAGGTGCTCAGGAGACATCCTGACCCTTGGCCTCACTCTGCGCCTGAGCCTCACCTCACTCACCACGGTTAGTAGCTGCCTGTTCTCACTCCAGGCACCCAGAGCGGCAGCCCTACTTGTTTGCTAGATTTTTCTATCCACATTACAACTTGCTTGCCCTCTTTTCCAGAGAGAGGTAGAATTTTCACTAAGATCATTATTTTTGTCTAACTCAATGTGACAGAGAAAAATTGTTAAATTTTAAAAAATGCAGTGCCACCCGGCCAGTGTGGCTCAGTGATTGAGCATCGACCTGTGAACCAGGAAGTCACGGTTCAATTCCCGGTCAGGGCATGTGCCCAGGTTGTGGGCTCCATCTCCAGTGGGGGGCAGGGGTGGTGGTGCAGGAGACAGCCGATCAATGATTCTCTCTCATATCATCTCAGAGAGAGGAAGGGAGAGGGAAAGAGGGATAGAAACATTGATGATGAGAGAGGGGCAGGGACTTGCCTAAGCTCACACAGCTCAGGAATAGGTTGAAAACCAAGCTTCATGCCTCCAAGGTCAGGACTCATCCTGTCAACTCCCTTACCAGAGACAGGGAAACAGGCCTGGGGAGAGGGAGATGAGCACAGACTCAGCAAGTGAGGGGTCTGAGAACTCTGGCAAACTCACATCTGTCTCCTCAGGACCCTCCCCTTCCTATTGGGGCCCGAAAATGAGAAGCAATGACTCTGTCAAATTCTCGTGGGTGTGATCTCAGTGCACTCAGGGTCAGGGTCAATTCTGTGGGTCCTCCTTCTCAGAGATGATGGAGGCATGCACCACTTTGTCCACCAGAGGGCACAGCAGAGCCCACATAGGAGCGTGGTCAGCTCACGGAGCCTCCAGCCTTGGTTTATCTGTACTTGGGCCAGACAGACAAAACCCAGAGGCTGGGAAGGGAGGGACCTGTCCAGGTCACTCTGAGAGCCAGAGCCAGAGCTGGCACTTGACCCATGCTTCCAGGCACCAGGCAGGTAGGTGCAGTCCCGAGGTGGCTGAATGCGGCCCGAGAGCGTGGCTTCTCCATCGTGTCAGGATCTACAGCCCTCAGTGAAGGCCCTAGTGGGTTAGGCTGTGCTGAGCCACACCCCTGTCCAGCATGGCATCTCACCTCTCCCGGGGACACCCACCAGTGCGGAGCCACCCTGGCCTCACCCCACTCTGTCCAGGGGCCGCCTCGCCTGCTGCCCCTGTCACCAGCGCAGGGTCTTTGTGGTTCAGGAGACATTTCTGCACTCTCTGCTGACCGCTTTGTTTGTGTGGAGAAGTGGGTGGGACTGGGGTTGGACGAGGTGGGCTCAGTAAGCTACTCAGCCTCAGACCAGGCTCACGCAGTGAGCAAAAGCACCGTACGCTCTGCAGGCCACGGCTCATGGGGGTAACAGATAGAACTTCCTTCTTCTTCAGCCGGCATTGGCCATCTCTCTCTGCTTCTGGGTTATACTGGAGGACACGTCATTCTGCTGGGTTGGGGGTCACGCTCCACCCCTCTTCCCCCTCCAGCCTGGGGAGGTCTTTTTTTTTTTTTTTTTAATATATATATTTTATTGATTTTTTACAAAGAGGAAGGGAGAGGGATAGAGAGTTAGAAACATCAATGAGAGAAACACCGATTCAGCTGTCTCCTGCACACCTCCTACTGGGGATGTGCCCACAATCAAGGTACATGCCCTTGACCGGAATTGAACCTGGGACCTTTCAGTTCGCAGGACGATGCTCTATCCACTGAGCCAAACTAGTTAGGGCGCTGGGGAGGTCTTTAATCTGCTTACAGACCACCTGCTTGTATTGGGAGGGGGACAGAAGGAGAGGCACACACAGGTCAGTTAGATCCACACGTATTTCTGGAATGCCTTGTGTCCCAAGCACGGTTCCAGGCCTGAGGCTGCCGCTATAAGCAGGCAGACACAGCCTCTGTGTCTCTCAGGGGAGCTGGAAGGGGCAGATGGGGGTGGTCATGATGGCTGCCATTTATGGAGCTCTACTCTGTGCCAGGTCCTATGTCATTTCATTCACACCTGGCAACAACGTAATGACATGCCGCTATCACCCCATTTTATAGGCGGGGAAATAGAGGCACAGAGAGGGTCAGGGACTTGCCCAAGCTGGTAGATAATAGGGGCTGCGGAGAGTCTGAACATTAAACAGGGTCACGGGTTGAGAAGCGCTGGCTCCGCGTCCGGCTGAGGACACAGCGTTTCCTGGAGGAGGAGGTGGTGTGGGGTGAGGAGCGGCCATGCCTAGATCTGGGGAGGAGCACTGCAGGCAGAGGGCAGCAAATGCAGAGGCGCTGAGACAAGAACGGACTCTGTTTACCAAGGACTAAAAAGAATGCTGCTGCGGGGAGGAGCGTGGGAATGAAGCGGGGGAGTGGTAGGAGGTGAGGGAGGGAGTAGAGGCACCAGATGGGCAATACAGAACTCCGGCCTAGTCCTAGCTGGTTTGGCTCAGTGGATACAGCGTCGGTCTGTGGACTGAGGGGTCCCGGGTTCAGT
Organism: Pipistrellus kuhlii; assembly: GCF_014108245.1. NCBI lineage: Eukaryota > Metazoa > Chordata > Mammalia > Chiroptera > Vespertilionidae > Pipistrellus > Pipistrellus kuhlii. Next base: position 177,440,832 of record NW_023425515.1, on the reverse strand, counting down.
TCCGGCCAGGGGCACATCCCCAGCAGGGGGGCGTGTAGGAGGCGGTCAATCGATGATTCTCTCTCATTATTGATGTTTTATCTTTCCCTCTCCTTTCCTCTCTAAAAATCAATAAAATATATTTTAAAAACACACACACACAAAATTGGTCGCTGTGGCTCAGTTGGTTGGGTGCCATCCCAAGCACTGAAAGGTTGTGGGTTTGATCCCTGATTGCTATCAGGGCACATGCCCAGGTTTGGGGGCTCATCCCTAATGGGGGGGGGGCGGGTGCAAGGGGTAGTGGATCAATGTTTCATTCTCATGTGGATGTTTTCTCTCTCTCTCTCCCTTCTCAAGAAATCAAGTAAAAATCTTTTTTAAACCTTCCCCAAAACAAAACAAAGAAACTCGAGGAGGGCTTTCAGTCACCCCAAGAGGGCCTCTTCCCTTGAGCCGGGCAGGGCCAAGCCATATTCCCATAAACCCAGGAGGTCATTATCTCTCTGTCGCTGCCGGGAGCTGGGGCGCCCGCTGCTGCAGCCTCTTCTAACCTCTCCTTGGCCCTGGGCCCGTGATGACCATTGAGCTTGCTGGTGGTGGAGGGGGCAATGGAGGGCTGGAGGGGAGGACCGGAAGTGCTGACCCTGAGTCAGAGGCCCTGAGGTCTGGCCCAGGGGTGGCAAAGGCACTTTGATTGGTGTCATTAAGGTCACTGACCTTGGTGGCCTGGCCCCGGAGCCAAGCTGTCCCATTGGCTTCCCTTAACTTCCTGGCCTGACCTCTCTGACCTCGGCCTTGACCGGGGAGAGGCCCCTCTGCGGGTACTAATAAAGCTTTTCCCCTGACTCCCCGCACCTCCTCCTTCCTGAGGCCAGGCATTGCCCCTATGCCTCCCTTCCCCCACACCTTAGGGTAGGGGTGTCGAACTCAATCAGAGAAGGGGCCAAAATCTAAAATCCAGCCTAAATCGCGGGCCGAATGGTTTACTGAACAGTCATAAACTGTCATTGTGATGGAAACGCAGCGGAGTGCAGTGATGACAGCGCGGTGCGGGCCACATTGCAAGGCCTGGCGGGACGGATTTGGCCCTCGGGCCTTGTGTTTGACACATGTGCCTTAGGGGTTCAGCCGAGGTCAGCGCAGCCACGTTCCCCAGGGCCTCCCGGTTCTGCCCATAAGGAATGGCACAGATGGGTGTCTTTGCCCACGTCGCTCCCTCTGCTTGGGCTGTCCTGTCAACTTCTGTTGATATTGGAAATTCCTCCTACCACTGTGCGTATAAAAACGTCTGAAAGGATATAAACAAAGTGGAATTATAATTGGTTTTATTTTCTTCATTATTAATGTGCCATCTGAACTTTCTCTGTTGTTGTTAAGCCCGAGGATATTTTTACATTGGTTTAAATTTCAGAAAGAAAGGGAGAGGGAGAGAGAGCTTGAAACATCAATGATGAGAGATAGTCATTGATTGGCTGCCTCCTGCAGGCCCCTTACCGGGGATCGAGCATGCAACCCGGGCATATGACCTTGACCGGAATTGAACTCCGGACCCTTCAGTCTACAGGCCGATGCTCTATCTACTGAGGCAAATCAGCTGGGCTTTACACTGATTTTTTAGAGAGAGTGAAAGGGAAGGAAGGAGGGTGGAGATAGGGAGATAGATAGATAGATAGATAGATAGATAGATAAAGAAATGTTTATGTAAGAGAGACACATTGATTGGTTGTCTTCTGCACCCACCCGGACCAGGCCAGGGATCGAACCTGCAATCCAGGGATGTGCTGTTGGCCGAGAATTGAACCCGAGATCCTTCGGTTTGGGAAATGACACTCCAACCACTGAGTCACACTGGGCAGGGCCCTTGTTGTGAGTGTGTATGTTTGCTTTTAATAACTCCCCGTTCCCCATTCTCCCTGGCCCTGAAACCCCTTCTACTTCCTGTCTCCATGGGTTTTTCTCTAGGAACCTCATCTAAGTGAATCCTGCCGTGTTTGTCCTTCTGTGCTGGCTTATTTCACTGAGCATAATGTCTTTGAGGTGCATCCGTGCTGTAGCATGTGCCAGGATCTCCTTCCTTTTTAAGAACGGATAATACCCGTTGTGGCTGCACACTAGGTGGGTTTTGAGCGTCCTTCAGCTCCAGCATTGTAGGATTCTCAAGGCCAGCGTCTCTGTCCTCTTGGGCTGATTGCTGCCTGGTGAGGTGCAGCCCTAGCCGCCAGCAGACTCTCCCTTCTGTTTGTGTCACGTGAACCCAGCAGCGCTGGGAATGAAAGACTTTGGCTCAACACCTGTCGCCTTCTCTCTGGGGCCTCAGCGGCCAAGCCAGGGCCGGGGGCGGGCCAGGTGAGGAGCTAATGATGGCCTGTGGGGCTTGGCTGCAGAGGCCTCTTCTGATTACAGGAAGCCCTGTGCTTCCCTCCCCAGGGCCCCGCCTGGCCCGGAAGCAGCCTCCACACACCCAGCTGCTCCAGAGCAGCAGCGGAGATCCAGGAACTGAGGAATCTGGGGTAGCAGCTGCCAAAAGCATTGGCTTTGGGGTCTGAAACCACAGATCCGGGTCATGGCGAAGCCAGCAGGCTCCCGTGTGGCTCTTCTGTGGGGTTAATTACTCATAACAGCCACTGTTCCTGGAAGTTTTAATCTATGTATCATGTGTCAAGCATTGGGCACGAATTCTCTCCTTTAACCTCACACAGCCTTATGAGGTTAGTATCATCACGCCCATTTTATAGGGGTGTAAACTGAGGCTTGGAGGGCCTTGCCTGGGGCCATGCAGCCAGACCGGGGCCTGCTTCTGGGCTGCAGCCTGTACTTACCCGCTGGTCTGCGAGTGGGTGGGAGTCTCTGTGGGGAGCTTCTTGGTGGAGGGCAGGTGAGGGGGGCTGAGTGGACAGGGATGACCTGCCTCTTTCACAGCAACTCTTGTCATTTCACAGATGGAGAAACTGAGGCCCTGAGAGTGGCAGGGAGATGACCAGGGTCTCTCTGACAGGGTCCAGGGCAGAGCTGGAATTAGAAGTCAAGTCCTGAAGAAACCGGTTTGGCTCAGTGGATAGATTGTCGGTCTGCGGACTGAAAGGTCCCAGGTTCGATTCCGGTCAAGGGCATGTACACTGGTTGTGGGCACATCCCCAGTAGGGGGTGTGCGGGAGGTGGCTGGTTGATGTTTCTAGCTTTCTATCCCTCTCCCTCTCTGTAAAAAATAAATAAAATATATATATATATATTAAAAAAAAAAAGTCAGGTCCTACCTCCCAGCCACGTGCTGTTTCTGGTGCCCACATGGCCTCCTGGACCCCATGTGTGACCCAGACAGGCAGGAGGGTAGTCTGGGCCTCCCCTGCTGGCCGGGACGCCCTCCTGCAGCCACTGAAGGGAGGGCGTGCAGAGGCGGCAGGCAGTGGGGACAGAGGACAGAACCCGGGCTGGACCTCAGTTCTAACTCTGCTGCAGACTCTGTGGCTTGGGCAGCTCCATTCTCTCTAGGCCTCAGTTTCCCCACCTGTACCACGTGGGTCCGCAGGCACTGGGCAGGGAAGAGGAAATGGCCAGACAGGTGGTAATGCATGTACGGGGAGGAAGGGAGGAGCCGCAGGGCTGCAGGGGGCTGTGGGCACCCTGCCCTCGCCTTCCCCTCTTCCAGGAAACACCTCCGTTTCAGCCGCCCACACTCCTGCTGCTGACCGAGGGACGCCGCTTGGCCTGAGCGTGTCCAAGCCTCGGATAACAGAGTTCTTGCTCCCAAGGCTGCCCTGGGGCTAGTGGCTGCCCTTTCTCAGTCCGAGACACCCTCTCGTTCCCAGAATGGTGCTGGCCACACGGGGCTGGGAGAGGCGGAGCTCCTGGGTGGGCTCACACCTGGGTGCCCAGCCCCACCCACGTGTGCACACATCCCTACATGTACACATGTGTGCATCCACTCCCGTACCCAAGGCATTCTGTCTTTTCAGGCTGCCAGTAGTTAAAAATGAAGAAATGTCACAGTGGTGGTATTTTTACATGTTTTTATTAAAAAAAAAAATTAACACCTTTAACGCACACTCACAAACAGAAGCAAAGGATGATTACAGAAATTATAAAGAACGAGCTCGCAGTGCCGTGTGGTCGGTGGTGGGATATACGTTTAAAATGGCATGACAGCCTTCTAGTCGTCCCTTCTTGTGCATCATTCTTTGGGTTTAAACATCCAGCTTCCTTGCATTTCCATTGTTTGTGACCATTTCACTACGGAAAAGTTCCGTCACCCAGAAAAGTTGAAAGAATTGTACAGTAGCCAAAACTGGTTTGGCTCAGTGGATAAAGTGTCGGCCTGCGGGCTGAAAGGTCCCGGGTTCGATTCTGGTCAAGGGCATGTACCTTGGCTTCGGGCACATCCCCAGAAGGGGGTGTGCAAGAGGCAGCTGATCGATGTCTTTCTCTCATCGATGTTTCTAACTCTCTATCCCTCTCTCACTTCCTCTCTGTGAAAAATCAATAAAATATATTAAAAAAAAAAAGAATTGTACAGTGAACACCCACATCTTCACTGCCTGGAATCTACAATGAACGTTAAATCTACAATATTTGCGTTATTACATATCCATCCCTCTATCGGTCCTTCTTTCCTTTTATCCATCAATCAATCCAGATCTATCCACCCATCTATTCATCAATCTATCCCTCCATTCAACCATCTCATTAAAAAAAAATATATTTTTATTTATTTCAGAGAGGAAGGGAGAGGGAGAGATAGACACATCAATGATGGAGAGAGAGAATGATTAATCGGTTGCCTCCTGCATGCCCCTCCACGCCCCCCACTGGGGATCAAGCCTGCAACCTGGGCATGTGCCCTGACCAGGAATTGAATCTTATCATCCTGGTTCATAGGTTGAGGCTCAACCACTGAGCCACGCAGACCTCCATCTTGTTTTTTTATACATTTTTTAGGCTTATGAATGTATAAGGCCTGGGCCAAATGACACTCTCTTCTCTCAACCTTCTCCCCTACAGTAACAAGACCCCCCACCCCCCACATACACACGTACATGCAAAAACCCATATGCACACACAATGACTCACCCATTTACACATCTCCATTCCACACACATATCCACATATGCAAACACCACACCTAATCACTCGGCACACATGTGTAGAGTTACACACACACACACACACACACACACACACACACAGTGCACACATGTGCACTCACAGCAGACCCTTGATGCCTGTGAGGAAAGCACCCAAAGTCCTCTTAGAATTCTCAGACCTGTGACCCCCGTGGAGCCCGTGCCAGGCCCTGACTTACTCTGCACCCCCCATTTCTGGCCAAGCGTCAGGGGCTCCCCTGCAACTCCCTACCCCACCTGCCCCACCTTTAAAAAAAAAGTCCACCACAGTCTCCTCACCTCCCGGCACATCCCACCAAGACAACCTCCCACAGAGATTCCGTGCAGAGTGTCAACCGCGTGTGGCCAGGAAGCCACCAAACTGCCGCTCAGGAGGGCACAGACTGCGTTGGCCTCGTTCCCACCACATCCCCAGCACCTGGCTCACAGGGGCCTCGCTGAGTGTTGATTGTAACAGGAACAAAGCAGCACAACAGTGCATGTACCAGGCATCCTCAGGACACCTGTCACACATGCTTACATCCATTGCGCACCCATGCACCCACAGGCATCAGCTGTGTGTTCGCACACGTGGGAACACGCAGTGTTTGCACACACCTGTCTACCTGTCTCCTTCTCTGGAGATGAAGTGAATTCCAGGACCCAGGTCCTTTCCCAAAGCCTTGGTCGCCTAAGACCACGGTGAGCTCCTCTGCTGCAGTGTGAGGTCCAGGGGTGGCCCCATGACCATGTGCCCAGGGCTCCAGGCGAGCCTGGGCAGCAGGGGTTCAGAGCACCAGAGTCTGACAGCACCTGTGTCCATCCCCGCTCTGCACGCAGCCACTGTGCACCCTCCACAGGTGATGTATGTGTGAGTTACTCCACTGCATGGAGCCTCAGTTCTCTTCCCCATTCCATGGGGAGAATAGTTCCCACCTTAGAAGCACTTACAGGAGATGCTCTCAGCAGAATGCCTGCAGGTTGTGAGCACGTAACAACGGTTGCTGTGGGTATTCTTTGCCCTGAACTCCCATGCACCCTTTGGGAGGGCGGGCAGACTTGGTGGGGACTGTGTATGGAGAGAGCCAGTGGGAGTGGATGGTGCTCTGGGGACGCCTCTCCCAGGTGCTCCCCCAATCCCAAGCCCTCATTATCCCACATGCATATTCATAAGGGATAATCTCAGCCCTGCTCTGTAAATGCCTCAGAAGCGGGAAGTGGAGGCCAGTGCAGAGAGTGAGGCCCTGGGACAGGCGGCTCGAAGCCAGAGTGCATCTGAGTCCCCATGGACGGGAGGATGGTGAGAAGGGATGGGGCAATATGAGTTATTGGGGGTCACTTGGGGACTTGAGCAGGGGCTTGTGCCTATATTTCAGATTTGGAAACTGAGGCTCAATGAGAGCAGCTTGGAGCGACTGGCTGGAGAAGCCAGGGCTGCTTCCGTTGGGTGCCAGAGAGCTGAGCGTCTGTCCGGGCTGGGGGACAGGCACAGGGGGTGCACTGAGGGACCACTGCCTGTTTCTCGCGTGGACACCGTCAGCATGGCAGTGCGCGGCTGCTGTGGTGGCCCCGAGCCTCAGCCTCCGTGAGGCTCAGAGAGGTTGAGTGGCTTCTCAGGAACACACAGCACTGACCGTGCTCTTGCCTTTGGCGGCGTGAGAGACAGTGATGCTGGCCTCATGCAGGAGGGTCAAGGCTGGGAGCCAGGCTGGTCAGGACATAGAGAAACGAAGCTTCTTTCTCTGCCTCCCCGTTTCATCTCCTCGAAAGTCCCCTTAGAGATACCGGCAGCCACAACGATTGTCTCCCTTTTACAGATGAGAAGTATGAGGCTGCCTGAGGATGAGGCACCAGGACAAGACTACACAGTGAGTATCTGCAGGGAGGGCTGGCCCCTCCACGCAGGGTGATGCAGGGTGAGGGGACGGGAGAGCCCACGTCACCTCGGTCTGGGCAGGGTGACCCAGGACAATGGCAGCCCATCGCCCTTTTGTTGTTGTTGTTCTTCTTCTTCTTTAAATTATGTTTATTTATTTATTTATTTATTTATTTATTTTTAAATGTATTTTATTGATTTTTACAGAGAGGAAGGGAGAGGGATAGAGACTTAGAAACATCGATGAGAGAGAATCATCGATCAGCTGCCTCCTGCACACCCCCTACTGGGATGTGCCCGCAACCAAGGTACATGCCCTTGACCGGAACCGAACCTGGGACCTTTCAGTCCGAGGGCCGACACTCTATTCACTGAGCCAAACCAATTTGGGCGGAGCTTTCTTCTTTACACTTGCAGTCCAGCTACCCCTCTCTCCTCTCAGATACCTGCCCATCTCTCTGAATGCTTTCTCAATGCTCACAGCGGCTCTGTGAGGTTAAGCAGAATAACCAGCCCCCTTTCAGGGGCGGGATGGAGGGATAGAGAGGCGCAGGGGCCCCCAGCAGAGTGTGTGAGAGGCTGTGAGGGGCAAGAGTCCCTGGCGTTGCTCTGCTGGATCTTTCTGCTGGACCAGCTCACGGGGGCGGGAGCGGGGCAAGGGCTGAGGCATGGAAATTCGGCCCTCGGGGCACAAGTGTCAAAAGGAGCTGACTCGGTGCAAGGCCGTGGCATTCTGGGGGCCGAAGGCTGCTGGGTGGAAGGGGACCGTGTACAGGCTGTTTTGGGGTCAGTCAGTCACAGAGGAACGAGGAAACTGGGCTTGTGTTAAACGTTCAGACAGCCATTCATCCAGAAGGCATTTACTGCCGTCCTGTCACAGGTGAATCAGACAGGCCCCGGGCAGCTCAGCGTCTCCTAAGGACCCCGGACTAGGGCCGGATGGAACGTATGACTGGACCAAAAAAAAAGGTGGACTGGGTATTGCCACCCCCACTTTCCAAGCCAGGCAGCGAGGTGTCAGGGCCAGGCCCTGGGTTTGAGGTCAAGGCCAGGCCAGGTGGTCTTCCAGCTCTGCCCTCCGAGCCGTGTGACCTGGAGCCACAGTAACAACCACCCCGTGTCCCGGGCCATGTTTGCCTAGCGCTCAGTCTGCACGGAGGCACGCCGCTGGCCTTCTCTGAGGCTCAGTGACCTCTCTCTGTAAATGGGGGTGAGGTGAGGGATGAATCTGCTTCCAGGGTTATCTGGGGCTTGAATGGGACCATGTAGGCCAAAGAGCTTCCAGCTCTGTGGTAACTCGCGTTGTTGGTGAGGCCAGCACAGAGGCTCCCGTGGTAGAAACTCAGGGAGGTTGGATCATTCATTCCTCACGGACCAGTAGAGGTTGGGGGGGGGGAGGGGTGTGTTCTCTTCACAGAGAAGATAAGGATGTGAAAGAGGCTTCAGAGGGTGGGTATTGGGGTCAGGAGGGAGAGAACGTTCACAGAGAAGGACATGGCGTGGGCGCCAGCATGGAGGAGGGAAAGTACAGGGAATGTTGGTGGGGCCCTGGCACTGTGACTGGCGAAGCCTGGCATGTGAATCACCCAGGGATGCAGTCGGGCGGGATCACTAGCCCTGGGGCCATCTGTGCAGGGTCTAGATTTCCTTTTCTAACAGGATCCTGTCTAGGGTTGAGTGAGGAGAGGTGAATTCAGAGCCGATTTCTGCGTCCCTTCCACCTACCCCTTTGGGACTGGACCATCTGCCAGGAATGTGACCCCCCTCCCCCCTCTGACCTCTTTAGCTGGGGGCCAGGGTCTGGGTATCTTTCGGAGGGCTGAGCCGCTCAACAGGTGGCTCTGGGGGCATGCTGGCGGGTGGCGACAAGGACTCAGTAGAGACTGAGGGCCGGGTGGCTAGGGCGAAGGCAGTTGACAGGGTGCAAGCCCAGGGTCTTAGATGAATCAGGGAGCTCCCATCTGTCAAGCATCTAACAGCTGAGGTAGGTACTCTAACGTCACAGATGGAGGAAGTGAGGCTCCCACAGGTGACGTGACTTGTCTGTTTCTCTCCAGTGTTTCCCAAACTTCTCGCATGATGAGAATCACCTGCTGGAGTTGTTAAAATACAGATTCCTGAATCCCAACTAAGAAGTGATAGGGCCGGACGGAACATCTGATTGAATCCCAACTAAGAAGTGCTATCAGGAATCTGTAGTTTAACAACTTCACCAGGTGATTCTCATCATGAGAGAAGTTTGGGAAACACTGCATCCGATCACTCACCCTTCCACACCTATGTATTGGGCTGAGAGGCTCTGCGAATCAGGGGTGAGCCCCTCTTGGCCTCTGACCCCTGCAGGAGGCCAGGCCAGCGCCTTCTCCAAGGCGCTCTGCAGGAGGCCAGGGCTCAAGGGTTTAAACCCAGGCCTCAGTATCTCTAAACTCGCACTTGGGACCAGGACACGAGCGAAGTCGGGTCGGTGGCCCGGCCCGCGCTGCCGCGGGAGGCACCGCCCCACCACCTTTCCCCGGGTTCCGCCGGGCGCACCTGCCCAGGTGAGTCCCTCCCTGGAGGGAGGCGGGCGCGCACCGGAGCGCCTTCCCGGCCGCCCTGCCAGGTGGGGCGGGGCGGGGCGGGGCCATCGGGCCCGGGGCGGGGCCAGGCCGGGCACCCGGAGCCGGACCGGATCCCGCGCCCCTCCGGCCCCTCCGCACCCTCGGGCCCCGCGCCCCGCCACCGCCGCCATGGGCGCCTGCCTGGGCGCCTGCTCGCTGCTCAGCTGCGTGAGTCCCCCCGGCGCCCGCCGCGCGCCCGCCACTTTGTGCTGTTTTCTTCCCGCAGTTTCTTCCTCTCCTTCCTCCGAACTTGTCTCTCTGGGTCCGCACCCGCCTCTGCGCCCGGGCCCCTCTGGCCCTCGGTTTCCCTACCCGCTCCCACCCCAGCCCTGGCCCCGGGCGACCGGGACAGCTGCGCCCGGGCCTCGGGTTACCGCGGGGGAGGGGAGGGTGGGGCGCCGGGCGGGGGAGGGGCGCGCTCTCCGCGGCGCCTCCCGGGACCGGGGAGACTGAGGCTGGGGCTGGGAGACTGAGGCTCGGGGCCTGGGTGGGCCTGGGGGTGGGGGTGGCGGCCCCTCCGCGCCGGACTTGGACTTGGGGGACGTCCTCCAGGCGCGCGTTTGGGGGTCTGCCTCCCGGACGCTCGGACTCTTTGTGCGCCCTGCCCGGCCCCTGGCCCCCTCTGCCCCGGGTCCTCTCTGTCCCGGGTCCTCGGTCTCTCCCGCAGTCTGTCTGCCCCTGCCCGCCGCTCTCCGTTTGTTCATTAGTGTTTATCTGCTATTCGTCTCCGTCCGTGCGTTGGTCCGACTGTCTTTGTCCGTCGGTGGCTTCTCCATCTGTCATTGTCTACAGTTCGGAGTCGGTCCGCCTGTCCGTCCGCCTGCCCGATGCGCCCTGGTCTCTGAGCATTCAGTCCGGCTCAGGCCAACTCCTGGCCCTTCTCCAAGGCGTCCAGAGCCTCCCCGCTGGGCCCCAGAGCGGGACGGGGAGCGGGCAGGAAGCCCCTGCCTGCCTTCCCCAAATCCCGGCTGAGTCCGCGAGGGCTGCCTCCCCGGGCCCAGCTCTGGGCGAGAAGACCCAAGAACTGAGGGAGGTTAGGGTGTGTGTGTGGGGAGGGCGGGAGGGGGGGGGGGAAGAGGAGGGGAGGAGGACCTGGTCGCCTGGGCTCAGGGACCTGGGGGCCAGCCCGCCTCATTTTTGGGGCTGCAGCCAGCAAAAGGGAGGAGCTTCAGCCAGACCCCAGCCGAGAGGCCCCTGCTCTTTTCCCTTCTCCTAGCTCCCTCCTCTTTTCCTGTTCCCCTCATTAAATCCGAGGTTCATTCAGGCGTTCCCCTCCCCCTCTGCCCGACACAAAGAGGAGCAGAGAGGAATAGGGGGGTCGAGGGGGTCTGGTGGCTGCTGAATTTCAGGACTCGCTTTCCTTTGTCCCTGGTGTGTGTGTGTGTGTGTGTGTGTGTGTGTTCGTGCGTGCATGTGTGTGTGTTAAGATGGGGGTGTAGGGGCAGGAGCTGGAGGATGTAGAGATTTACTTTATGGCAATTTTTTTTTTTTTTTTTAGAATGATAGCTGTAGAGTGGGTCCCTGGACAGTCTCTTGTCCTCTCTGGGCCTCCGTTTCCCCATCTGTGAAGTGCGTGCCTGTGCACACACAGGAGGAGGAATCCAGAGCTGCTCCCTGACATCCCTCCCCTCTGATGAAATCAAGGTTTGGGCCGGGTCTCTGGCCAGGAAGAGTTTGCTTCCTGATGGGGGAGGGAGAGTTTCCTAGGAGCTGACCAGGTTTCCATCTGGCTGGGGGTAGGGGATGTGGAGGGGAGACCTGCCAGTCTCCTGTGCCTTTCTCTCCTACGGGCCAGGCCCTTGGAAAGATTAAAACGTGCCCCGCCCAATCCTGGCATTTCGAGCGAGCTCAGAATGGGAGCTCCGGTTACTATCTTCTGGGAAAGGTGGGTGGAGATTTCCTCTGGAGCCCAGTGCTGGTCCTGAGTCATGGAATTCTACTGCTGAGACCAGAGGCACCTGACAGGCTCCTCTGGGGGCCCGCTGACTTGCCTGAGGTTACACAGCGAAAGGATGGGGAGGATTAAAGTCTGATTTGTCATCCAGACTTCTCCTGTCCTAGCTGCCTGAGCGACAGGGCTGCCAGGTAGAACAGAGAGCTTCACTTAGTGACCATCACAAACCTGCAAGGAGCCTCCTTTCTGTGACTCCTACGGGGGTTCTGACCTCTGACATTGGCTGCACACCTACTGCGTGCCAGGCACTGTGCTGTGCTCCTCGCTCATTTTACTTCCCCCTCAGCCCTGTGACATACCGTGTTTCCCCGAAAATAAGACATCCTCCGAAAATAAGACCTAGCGCATGGAAAGATAAGATATCCCCTGAAAATAAGACCTAGTGCAACTTTGGGAGAAAAAAATTAATATAAAACACTGTCTTATTTTTGGGGAAACAGGGTAGTTATCCTGTTTTACAAATAAAGATGCCAACAGCAGCTACCATTACCACATCTTATCCTAGGCCCAGCACTCACTGCCCAGAGCTGTCCGGTGGTGGCACTGTAGTGAGCACTTGATTTATTTTATTTTATTTAAAAAATATATTTTATTGATTTTTTTTTACAGAGCTGAAGAAAGAGGGATAGAGAGCTAGAAACATTGATGAGAGAGAATCATCGATCAGCTGCCTCTTGCACACCTCCTATCCCCACAACCAAGGTACATGCCCTGGGACCTTTCAGTCCGCAGGCCGACACTCTATCCACTGAGCCAAACCAGTTTCAGCAGAGCATTTGATATATATCCTTTCGTTTTTTCATTCTTTCAATCTTTTCCGTCTTTTATTGATTTTAGAGAGAAGGAAGGAGAGATAGAAACATTCTGTGTCAGGATAGGTTGCCTCCCCTACCTGCCCTGCCCAGGGATCAAATCTGCAACCTAGCTATGTGCCCTGACTGGGAATGGAGCCGAGACCCTTGTGGTGTGTGGGATGACCCTCCAACCAACGGAGCCCCACCAGCCAGGGCTGGTCCACATCCTTCCATGTAATGCTCACAGTGATCCCTGAGGCTGTTCATATCATTCTCACTTCACAGATGGGGAAACTGGGTCAGAGAGGGAAGATGAATCCAGAGAACTGATACCCAGGAAAAGGCAGGTTCTAGAATTCTCATTGTGTTCTTCAGCCAATATTTATTCCTTCTCACAATACCACTCATTGATCAACATCATTAGGGTTATATTTGTGAGATATCCATTTCAATATCTATCCTGATTTTCCCCCCCCTCTTTTTTTCTAAAATATATTTTGATTTTTTTTTACAACGAGAAAGGGAGAGGGATAGAGAGTTAGAAACACTGATGAGAGAGAATCATCGATCAGCTGCCTCTTGCACACCCCCTACTGGGGATGTGGCTGCAACCAAGATACATGCCCTTGACCGGAATTGAACCCGGGACCCTTCAGTCTGCAGGGCGATGCTCTATCCACTGAGCCAAACCAGTTTGGACTATCTTGATTCTTAAGGCAAATTACCAGCTCGCTGAAGACAAAAAGGATTAAAATAGTGAAGTTTACGCTGTGTCTGTTGTGCCACACGTATTACTGTGCAGTTGGTTACCCCTGGAACCAGCAACAACCTGTTTCAATGGAGATTTGCTCCTCCGGAGTGACCTCGGGGGGTTTTCAGGCATCCTTAGCGGGAACGGGTTGGTGGGGAAGACTTCTCTACCCTCCATCGTGAGGTGAGGCATTGCAGCTGCCCATCACGGTTCTCTCGGCTGGAGCTGAGCCCTGGCCTGCAGGAGTGAGATGGGCCCACAGAGGGTGGGAATCAGGCAAGCCAGTGCACGATGGATGGATGGTGAGCAAATATGTGTTTAGGGAGCGCCTTCTCTGTGCGAGGGCGTGTGAAAGGCCTTGGGGTCAGACTGGTTGGACTGAGATCCTGGTTTGGCCCCTTCTCAGCTACTGGACTGTGGGCAGTCACTTCCTCTCTCCCCTTGTTGGTGAAGTGGGAGGACAATGGTACCTGCCTCTAGGCACTTTGGGAGTATTACATTGGCTGAGATAAACAGGCAACGTCTTTAGCATGAAGCTCGCTTGTTGTAGCGGCCACTCTGTAAACACCCCAGGGTGGTAACTTGCTTTAGACCACATTCAAGGAAGTCGTGAGGCCGGTAGAACCCGGGGCTGCCTGACCATAGGGCCTGGGCTCTGAGCCTCTTGCCCATCCTGCCCAGGAGCCCATTGTATGAATGAAGAACTGAGTCCCATGGAGGGGGAAAGAGACTGGTCTAAGGTCATGCTGCAAGTTGGTGGCAGAGCTCTCTATTCTCAGCACTTGGGGGGGGTGTAGGGGGTGAGGGGTGGGGGTGGGATGAGAGGGGTGGGGAGGGGAGTAATTGTACTTGAGTAGCTTGGGGCTGACCTCTTCTCCCTATGTTCTGTCTAGTTCTAGGCTGGCTCATTCACATCTCTAAAGTTTATTTAATTATGATAAAATTAAGATGATGTACATTTTACTATTTAATAGTGTTTTAGTCTTCAAGGAACTTGTCATTTATTTTAAGAAACATGGTAAGGCCCTAACGGTTTGGCTCAGTAGATAGAGTGTCGGCCTGCAGATTCAAGGGTCCCAGGTTCTACCCAGGTCAAGGGCATGTACCTTGGTTGTGGGCACATCCCCAGTAGGAGGTGTGCAGGAGGGAGCTGATTGATGTTTCTCTCTCACCTATGTTTCTAACTCTCTCTCTCCCTTCCTCTCTAAAAAAATCAATAAAAAATATATTTTTAAAAAGAAACACGGCATTAAAATGGGCATTTGTTAAATACAACCCTGACGAATCAGTGAGTGGTACTGTCAGGAGTAAATATTATTGGCTAACGCACACAATGAATTCCAGAGTCTGACTTTTCCTTGGTCTCAGTTCTCTGCATTATTGTTCCCTGACTCTCCCTGTCTGTTCCCAGAGACACTGCACTCCACTCCCTTGATCTGCCTTCCATTCTGGGGCCAAGTGACAGCTCTAAAGTGCAAACCTGGCCCCAGCCAGCTTGGCTCAGTGGATATCGAGTTGACCCGTGGACAAAGGGTCCTGGGTTCGATTCCCAAGGCCAAGTGCATCTATCTGGATTGCAGGCTCAATCCCTGGCCCTGGTTGGGTCACAGGCAGGAGGCAACCAATCCATGTCTCTCTCTGTTTCTTTCCCTCTCTTCCGCTATTTCTAAAAATCAAAGGAAAAATATCCTCAGGTGAAGATTAACAATATTACAAACCCCAAAACTAAAAAGCAAATCTGATGATGATCTATTCTTTAGCAATGGTTCCCCTTCGCCTGCAGGTTACAGCTCAGACTCCTGGGCATGGCCTGCGGGGCCTGGCCATCACTTCTACACCATGTTATTGCCCAGCTACCCCGAAAACACAGTGTTCCTCTTAGCTTTGCACATGTTATGCTCTGTATAGGAATACCCTCTCCTCCCTCACTTGGCTAGCTTACTACTGTTCCTTGACACCTCTCGGTCCCCTCCTTTTTAAAAAAACTTTTTATTTATAGGATATATACATAAGGTGAAATGTACTGTTTGTGCCATTTTAAGTGTACAGTTCAGTGACATTGAGTACCTTTCACGTTGTGCAAGCATCACCACCATCCATCTCCAGAACTTTCTCATCTTCACCCGAACTGAAACTCCTGACCCTTTAAACAGTAATTCCTCTCCCCTACCCCCCAGTTCCCGGTAAGCACCATCCTACTTCCTGTCCCTGTGCATTTGCCTTCTCTAGGTACCTCCTATGAGTGGGATCCTGTGTGTTTATATTTTTGTGATCGGCTTACTTGACGTAGCTCAATGTCCTTAAGGTTCGTCCGTGTTGAAACATGTATGAGAATGCGATTCCTTTCTAAGGCTGACTAATGTTCCACTGTGTGTGTCAACAGTCGACGGCCTGCTTCCGCCTTTTGCTGTTGTGAGCAATGCTGCTGGGCACATGGGTGTGTGTACAGGTATCTGTCCGAGTCCCTGCTCTCAGCTCTTCGAATAACACCCAGAAGTGGGGGGCCAGTTTGTTTTAAACGAAACAGCTTTATTTATTTATTTAAAAATATATTTTATTGATTTTTTTACAGAGAGGAAGGGAGAGGGATAGAGAGCTAGAAACATCGATGAGAGAGAAACATCAGCCAGCTGCCTCCTGCACACCTCCCACCAGGGATGTGCCTACAACCAAGGTACATGCCCTTGACTGGAATTGAACCTGGGACCTGTCAGTCCGCAGACCGATGCTCTATCCACTGAGCCAAACCGGTTTTGGCTAAACAAAACAGCTTTAAACTGTGCCCCATGCCCTCAGCTACCTACTCTCCCCAGCCAGTGCCCCAGGAACGGTTCTAAGAACCTACGTCCCTGGCTCTAGCGACAGCCAGGAGCATGCGAAGGATCGGCGTCAGCCTCTCCCGCCGTGCCGAACCACGGACAGCTCCGGGCTGTCCAGCTGGCCGGGGAGGCAGGGGGCTCCTTGCCAGGGAAGAGGATAGCCAGCGGCCTCCCTGCGGATTCTGCATCAGAGGCTGGATTGGTCGAATGCCAGGCAGCCTCCAAGGGGAAGACGCCAAGACCCAGGGCTCCGTGTTCTCCTCTCAGAGACCCTGGCTGGTGCTCAGGCCTGTGTCCCAGCGCTTTCCTGTTGCCGCCTTTGCCCTGGGCGCGCGTGGTGGGGGCGGGAGCTGTAATCTCCGTGGGGGAAGTTTTATAGTCGCCTGGGCCTCTCCCATTGCATCATAACCCTTAGCCCGGGCTGCTCTGCCGCCTGGTGACTTTCATCTCTCCTGTCCCCATGACGTCCCTGCGGTAAATGGGCCACCACTGGCCCCTGGGCAGTGAGGTCACTTGCAATTTCTCTAGCTTCTAATAACCCCATAAAGTCTAAAGCTTTGTGCCTATTTTAGGCCCCGCCCCCTTAATGAACAATTTTTATTTTTAAATAATAAAACCAACCTCATTGAGGTATAATTTAATTATATTTAGTTACGTGGACCCATTTGAGTAGGACCTCCCCGTCTGCTCCCTTGAGCAGAGACAGCCCTCTGAGGGAGTGCCATGACGCATTGCTGAGCATTTATTTTCAATTTCCCCCTGTTATTTTCCTGGCGTGAATGAGTGTCCCCCCCCCCCCGCCCCGTGGACTTCCGAGTGTGCGGAGGTGTGCGCGTCTGCCCTTCCTCCCGAGGCTGGCACTCCTGTAGGGAGAGGTTCTTGTAGGAGAGATGCCCACAGGTGGCGGGCTGTCAGAGAGCATGAATGTTTCAAGGCTGGATGGGGGGCAAAGTGGGGGGGGGGAGCAGTTGGCTTGAGTTTTTCTCTCCCAGACCTGGTCTCTCTGGCCACTGGCTGGCTCAGGGAATCCTGAGGTGTCAGATGTCATGTACCCCTGGGTTTTGATCTCCAAAAAGCAGAGTGAATTGAAAGGCCAGGCTCCCCGACTGCGTTGGGGTGCCTTTTCTTACATCTCAAATGTTTTTAAAAAATATATATTTTATTGATTTTTCACAGAGAGAAAAAGAGAGTGATAGAGTCAGAAACATTGATGAGAGAGAAACATCAACCAGCTGCCTCTTGCAGACCCCTACTGGGGGTGTGCCCACAACCACGGTACATGTCCTTGACTGGAATTGAACCTGGGACCTTTCAGTCCGCAGGCCGACTCTCTATCCACTGAGCCAAACCGGCTTTGGCAAGAGCATGTATTCTTGACCAAAACTGAACCCGGGACCCAGGAGTCCACAGACTGACACTCTTTCCACTGAGCCAGACCAGCCAGGGCATGTTTTTAACTTCTCTGAGCTCAGTTTCCTCATCTGTAAACGGGAACTAATAGTCAGCTTGGTCTGATGACCAGAATGCTCTTGTGGTTGGTTTACAAAACATTTTTCTGGCACTTGCTTGCCACCTGAAACCCCAAAGGTGGCCATGGAGAGGAGCCCGGGGTTGGGGTGGGGGCTGCGGGATACAACTCCAAGCTGCGGGTGAGTGAACTGTCACGCTTTGGACATGAGGGAGCATCCACCCCGCAGGCATTTCATTTAGCATTCACGTCCTGGCTTTGCAGGTGGGAGTTGGGTGGGAAGGAGCAGCTCCAGTCAGGGGCGGGGGATCGAGGGGGGAAGGGGAAGGCAGAGACCCTTCAAGCAGAGTGTGCCTTATGCCCAGGACCAGTCCAGAGAGCAGGGTGCCAGGTCGCAGAGGAGCAAGGCCCCCTTTTAGCCTGTTCCCCACAAAACCGGTCATTCAGCATCAGGCTGTCCCGGTCCCTCCTGGCTTCCAACCCTGAGTGGATGCCCACTGCTGCCCAGGCCCTGCCATCCTCGTTGGCCTCACCACTCATGGCTCGCTGCCTGACACGAAGCTTTGGGTACAGGTCCTTCTTTTTGTCCCTCCGTTGCCCAGCTCCCGCCTGCCCCAGAGCCACCAGGGCCCTGTTCCCTGGAGCGGCCTTTCTTCTCCTTTGTCAGCTCTCAGCTAAATGGTCACTTCTTCAGGGAGAAGACGCGCCACCCCCACCAAACTAGGCCCCATCTGTCACTGAGGGCAGCATGCACATTTTCTTCTTTTTAAAATTATTTAAAAAAAATATTTTATTGCTGAAACTGGTTTGGCTCAGTGGATAGAGTGTCAGCCTGCAGACTGAAAGGTCCCAGGTTCGATTCCGGTCAAGGACATGTACATTGATTGTGGGCATATTCCCAGTAGGGGGTGTGCAGGAGGCAGCTGATCGATGTTTCTCTCTCATCAATGTTTCTAGCTCTCTATCCCTCTCCCTTCCTCTCTCTATATTTTATTGTTTTTTTTTATAGAGAGAAAGGAAGAGGGATAGAGAGCTAGAAACATCATCCAGCTGCCTCCTGCACACTTCCTATTGGTTGATGTGCTCACAACCAAGGTACATGCCCTTGATCGGAATTGAACCTGGGATCCTTCAGTCCGAAGGCTGATGCTCTATCCACTGAGCCAAACCGGTCAGGGCACATGTTCTTCTTAGCACGCCCCACCACGGTGTGATGATCTGTTGGTCATTGGACGCTCCACCGAGGCGGGACTCTGCCTTTCTGGCCTCGGAAGTACCTGGCTGAGGAGCTGGGCTGTTGGGGGGAAGATAAACTTTCACAAAGGCTCGACAGGCAGACCCAGCTCCCGGGGGGCTGAGGCTCTTTGGGGCACCGCCTGTGAATGGCGTGGCACTCCCAGCCCCTAAATGATTCCCGTCAGCCCCAGAGTAGGAAATCCCAGCTGCTCACGGGCTTCATTCCATGCATTCAGCAGGTGTTTACCACGTGCCTGCGGTTTCCTTGGGTCTTCACATGTGTCTGGTGCTACATTCTTTCCCCAGATGGTCACCGAGCTCCTACCCTGTGCCAGGCCCTGTTCCGCTTTCTGGGAACACCACAGTGAGCAAAACAGACAAACATTCCTGCCGGGGCGGAGCGTACACGCTGGACAGGGGAGGCAGGCAAACATCAGTAAACTCTGAATCTGAGCAGATGATAGTAAGTCCTACGGAGGACACGGAAACCAGGAAAGGAAACTTGTATCGTGAGGAGTAGGTGCCCTTCCGATTCCTGCTGTGTAGAGGAGGACACCGCAGTTCAGAGGGGTTGAATGAGCTGTGTAAGGCCACATAGCTAATGAGGGATGGAACTAGACTTCTGGATTTTTAAACATTTATTTGTTTACTCCTCTGCCTCCCCCTAAGTAAGACACAGTGTGGCACAGCTCTCTCTCTCCGAAGCCGCGGCAGCACCTGAGGTTTGAATCTGGGTTCTCTTCCTTGCTGGCTGTGTGACTGTGTGACCGTGTGACCCGGCCTCTTCCAAGCTTGGTTTCCTCAGCCCCCCTCAGGCTTGGACGTCGCGTGGGATCACACTGGCGCGGGGGTTGCACAGGCGGCGGGCTCGTGCGGATCTGGAGGCATCGGAGGGGCGGTGGTGGGTGCTGCGCGCCCGGCCATAGGGGGAGAGGAGGCGGAGATAAGGGTGCTGTCCTGCCTTCCCCGCAGGCCTCCTGCCTCTGTGGCTCTGCCCCCTGCATCCTGTGTGGCTGCTGCCCCTCCACCCGCAACTCCACCGTCAGCCGCATCATCTTCACGTTCTTCCTCTTCCTGGGGGTGCTGGTGTGCCTCATCATGCTGAGCCCTGGCGTGGAGAGCCAGCTCCACAAGGTGAGCAGCCCGGGGGGTGGGGGTGGGGGAGGAGGTAGCCTGCGAGTGCCCGGGGAGCAGCCTGCAAACCTGCTGCTACGGGACCAGGCTGGGGGTCCCAGCTGACCAAGAAGAGGTGGGCAGGTGTGTCCAGGGCGTTTCTTCAAGTGGGAAGGAGGGTTTGGGCCTCACATGGGGATAACCGGTTCTCGTAAGCCACGGTCTCCTTGGAAAATCACATGAATCATTCCGGCAAGCCCAGTTGGGGGTCCCAACTCTTCCCTACATCCAAGTGTCAGGCCATTGGTGTGACAGGTTAGGATGTACACAGGTATGGATTCCAGGGCAGTGGGAAATGCAGTCTCAGAGTCACCTGAGAAGTGCCAGTCCTGTAGGAGATGGGCCTCTGAGTCTCCGTTTCCAGAAGAATCTCAGGGAATCTGGTGTTGTTACGCCCAGACTTCGTGATCCCCAAGGACCATCAGGGAGCCGAGTCCGATGCAATAAACAAAAGAGCCTCTCCCATGCTAGCATGGGCTCTGTCCCACTCATGCTGACAACATGGCGGAAGAGAGCACGAATTTCACCACGCCCTGGGGTTTTACACCCGTGGTGATGTCACTGCTTTGGCTGACCCTGATTGGTTGGGTGAGGGCTAGGGTCCAGTTACACAAAATGGAGGATAACTCCGCCCTGGCAGGGTGAGGATAAACTCCGGACTCCGGACTCCACTGTGGGGCAGGGCGGAGTCATCCTCACCCTGCCCTGCCCTCTCAGTGTAGGTGGTGGGTGGAAGGCATTTTGGGAAATCCTGCCTTAGACAGCGCATGTGTTCCTCAGGCTGTGGACAGGATGACAGGGAAATAAACAGAGAGTAACAAGACGTAACTGGACCATCTGTGTGTGGGGGTGGGCACACCTAGGACTTCAGCCCCAGATGTGGGTAGCTATGGGGATGGTGCTGGGAGGCTCAGCTCCTGTCCCAGCTCCTCCATGCTGGGAGGGCCTCCTCCCGGCCCCACCCCCAATGGGAGGGCCTCCCTCCTAGCCCTGCCCCTGCTGGGAGGGCCTCCTCCTGGCCCCGCCCCTGCTGGGAGGGCCTCCTCCCGGCCCCACCCCCAATGAGAGAGCCTCCTCCCAGCCCCACCCCTAATGGGAGAGACTCCTCCCAGCCCCGCCCCTGCTGGAAGGGCCTCCTTTTGGCCCCGCCCCTGCTGGGAGGGCTTCCTCAGGGCAGGCCTTGGCAGAATCAGCCCCAGGGAGGGTGGGGCCGTCAATGGCACCTCTGTCTCCGCAGCTGCCTTGGGGGTGTGATGAAGGGACTGGGAGCACTGGCGTCATGCAGAGCCACATCGACTGTGGCTCCCTGCTTGGCCAACGTGCTGTCTACCGCATGTGCTTCGCTACGGCCGCCTTTTTCTTCCTCTTCACCGTGCTCATGATCTACGTGCGCAGCAGCCAGGACCCCCGGGCCGCCTTCCAGAACGGGTGAGTGCCTGGGGGACCCTTGCACCCCGTCGGGTCCCCGCTGCAGTGGTGCCCTGCCCCCGGCCTGTCTCCAGAGATCTCCAGCCCCTACAGCACAGAGGCAGCTCATTTAGGGTTTCCCGTTTCTCAGATGAGGAAATTAAGCTCAGAAAGGGCAGCAACATGCTCAGGCCACACAGCATTTAGTGACGCAGCTGGGGCCAGAACTTGGGTGACCAGCCCCCTCACCCCTACTTGGCCCTTCCCTCTGCCCCTTGGGGCTTTTTCTAGGGCCAGGACAGATTTCCGGTGCCCATCAGACCGGAAGAAAGCCCATGAGAAAGCCCCTCTTCACTTTTTAGGGGTGAGCATCTGGGGGCCAGATCTGTCCCTCTAACCCTGCTCCATTGTCCTGTCTGCCCTAATCCCCATCCTGTAGGTTTTGGTTCTTTAAGTTCCTGATCTTTGTGGGCATCACCGTGGGCGCCTTCTACATCCCCGATGGCTCCTTCTCCGACGGTAAGCGTCTTGGTGGGGAGGGATGGGGGGGTCCCCAGTGGGAGGAGCGCTGGCGGGGCTGCTCTGTGCCCTGGCACACAGACTGCCGCCTGGGGCCTCGGCTCCTGGTCAGGAGACAGCGCCATGGTGCGTGGCCATAGGGCTTTTGGGCAACTCTGGGGACGGGGACGGAGGTACCTGCCTAACCCTCACCCATGTCGGGGCATGGCTAGGGGCTCTCTGAGAGCAGGGGCTTTGCTTTGTCTCAGTGTCCCGGGGCAGGGCTTGGCACCAATGATTGCTGAATGAATACATGTGTGTGATTCCTGTGCCTGCCCCAGGAATCCCAGAGAGCCGGGTGGGTCAGGGGCCCTGGCACCCAGGCTTCTGCCCAGGGCCAGACTGGCTCCCTCACTCTTCTCTCCCCATCCAGTCTGGTTCTACTTCGGTGTCGTGGGCTCCTTCCTCTTCATCCTCATCCAGCTGGTGCTGCTCATCGACTTCGCGCACTCCTGGAACCAGCAGTGGCTGGGCAAGGCCGAGGAGTGCGACTCCCGCGCCTGGTACGCAGGTCAGTGCCAGGGGTCTCCGAAGCTTGATGAATGCCTGGAGGGCGTCGCGAGCAGCCCTGCCTTCCTGCAGGAATCGGTCTGTGCAAGGCAGAGGGAGGGAAGGGTGTGTGTGTGTGTGTGTGTGTGTGTGTGTGTGGGCAGCCGATTCCAGGGCAGCTTCAGCGGATCAGATGGGAGAGGAACTGCGGAGGCCTCGGAGGGTCTAGTTCAGCGGTTCCTGAGGGATGGGCCATGCACAGCCAGCCCTGGTCAAACTTCAGGTACCTCTTGGTCTTTGGTACCCAGTGGCAGAAAGGTCCCAGCTCAACCTTCAGAAAGAAAGGCTCACCGAGGCGCTGGTTGGTGTTCAGGCCTCTCTGAACTTGCTGTCTCTCTGGCAGCCAGAGCAGGCGCCAGCAGATCCCACACATATAGTTCACTCAAAACAAAAAAGTTTTCATTGGTTTCAGAGAGGAAAGGGGAGAGAGAATGAAAGAGAGTAATCGATCGGCTGCCTCCTGCACGCTCCCCACTGGGGACGAGCCTGCAACCTGGCGTGTGCCCTGACCGGGAATGGAACCGTGACCTTCTGGTTCATGGGTTGATGCTCAACCACTGAGCCACACTGGCTGGACCTAGTGCACTTTTTAAACAATCGTTTTGTATTCCTTGTATTTATTTACTATTACTTTAAAAAAAAACCTTTATTGTTGAGAGTGGTCATTGTATTTATTTTAATGATTACTTTACTTATGGATAGTGAATCATTCTAGCTCAGGATGGGGCCACAACTCCCAGAGGCGCTGGGAGTGATGGAAGTTTAGGGGACACTGACGTCAGTCCTTGGCTGACGAAGTGGAGGCTGGCTCCGAAAGGCCCCTGGAGGGAGGGGGGTGCCCGTACCTCCTGACCCCTGCGCGCTGCCCCGCCCAGGCCTCTTCTTCTGCACCTTCCTCTTCTACTCACTGTCCATTGTGGCCGTGGCCCTGCTCTTCGTCTACTACACCGAGCCCGACGCCTGCCACGAGGGCAAGGTCTTCATCAGCCTCAACCTCACGCTCTGCATCTGCGTCTCCATCATCTCCGTCCTGCCCAAGGTCCAGGTGAGCTGGCTGCTCCGCCCGGCCGGAGGCCAGGCCCGCTGGTGTGTGGGACGTCCTTGGCACCCTGGGCAGGGCTGGTGGCCACAGAGCCGTGGGCTGAGTGTGGGCTCCCCAGTCAGCCTCCCTGGGTTCGAGTCTTGGCTCTCACATCTACATTTTAGGTGCCTGTGGGAAGGTGCCTTCACCTCCCTGCCTCTCTCTTCTCAATTATAAAAGGGGGCTAATAATACCTGCCATGTGGAGGATTGAGATCATGTTTGTGAACACATAGAACAGTGCCAGGCACAGAGACATGCATCAGGCATTGGCTATTGTTATCATTATTGGCGCTGGCATTGTTTTTTTATGTGAATTGGGAGAACATCCTCGAGCAATGATCCTTAGACACCTCAAGACTTAGTAGTGCTAGGAGGTGCAATTCCAGTTTCTAATCGCAGACCGTCTGGGACAATGGTCGGCAAACTCGTTAGTCAACAGAGCCAAATATCAACAGTACGGTTGAAATTTCTTTTGAGTGCCACATTTTTTAAAACTTAAACTATATAGGTAGGTACATTGTTATTAACTTAATTGGGGTACTCATAAGCTGGCCTTTGCTAAAACTCAAGGGGCCAAAGAGCCGCATGTGGCTCGCAAGCTGCAGTTTGCCGACCACTGGTCTGGGGTAATGAATGGGGGTTCCCAAGTAATTGTTCTTCAGAAAAAAAGCCTTCTGAGCCCAGTGGTACTTCCCAATGTGGGACCTCAGCCCAGCAGGGGATCCAAAGGAAGCTTAGGTAGCTTTTGGGGGTCGTTAGCAGAAAGTTTGGGAACTTTCTGGTCAGAGTCTGCATTTCCCATTCAGAGAACTGAAGCCCAGGGAGGGTGATGCCTCTGCCCCAGGTCACACAGCAATCGGTATTCACGCAGCAAACACCTCCTGAGCACTCACTGTGTATCACGTGTCCCTCTAGATGTCGGGCATACAGCTGTGAGGAAGAGGAGGAAGGATAATTAAAATAGTGAAGGGTGGGAAAGAATAAGTAACAGACTAGGCAAAGTAAGGTCGTTTTGGATGTGTGCTTTGAGGGGAGTAAGCGGGTAGTGGGTTGAAGGTAGGCAGGGCCAGGGGTGCTGTAGGCAGGATTTTCAGGGCCTTGTTGCATCCTGTTTGAGCCGAGGTCTGAGAGCTAACGAGGGGCTGCCCGTGCAGAGGTCCGGGAAGGAAGATGTCAGGGAGAGGGCACAGGCAGGAGGAGGCCACAGTGGCTGGGGTGTGGTCCGCAGGAAGGAGCAGGGCAGGGGGATCAGGCAGAGGTGAAGGTGGGACCGGCCAGGGAGGGCTTTGATCCAGAGCGTGCAGGGACGCCCCCCTTGCACAGTTCTCAGCGGGGGAGCAAGGGCGTGATCTGTTAGGGGAAAGCATTAGGACTCCCCCTTTGGGTGGGCGAGGTAAGTGGTAGGTGGCTTGGGCGGTGTGGGGAAGGGGAGGGAGGGCCCTAGGGCGGGGAGGGTTTCTGAGGTTCCCTGGTGGAGGGTGAGTGGGTGAGCAGGGTGGGGGTCCCCAGGCCTGGCAGGGCTCATGCTGATGAGCTGCTCTCACCAGGAAGCCCAGCCCAACTCGGGTCTGCTGCAGGCCTCCGTCATCACGCTCTACACCATGTTCATCACCTGGCTGGCGCTGTCCAATGTGCCCGGTGAGTCTGGGCCTGGGTTTGAGGAGGCCTGGGCTTGTTCTTAGACTAGTAAGGCCCTCTGTGGGGTTGGGGGGAGGACTGGGGACTCTTACAGATGACAGGGACATCCCAGCCCAAGCCTAGTGGGAGGGCCCCATCTGTTCCTGGAGCTGTTTGTCGTTCTGTCTGCTAAGTGCCATCTGACGCTGGGACTTGGATGGTGGGTTCCGTGTCTGTCTGTCCATTTGGGTTGGCTCTCTGCCCATCCTCTGGGCTAATGGGCTCCTCAGACCTGGCCTGCACGGGCTGAGGGGGACCCTGCTCCTGTCCCCAGACGAGAAATGCAACCCACACCTGCTGACCTCCCTGGACAACGGGACGATCCTGGCAGGGCCTGAGGGCTACGTGACCCAGTGGTGGGACGCGCCGAGCATCGTGGGCCTCATTGTCTTCATCCTGTGCACCTTGTTCATCAGGTAGGCCGGGGTCTGGGTTCCGGGGAGGGATCATGATTGGGGGGCCCAGAGCCGGAAGAGAGGGGAGGATGTGGGAGCCGGGACGCCAGGCTGGAGGCAGCATGTCCGGCCCTTGCACGATGGGGAAACTGAGTCGCTCAGAGGGCACAGTGTGACTGGCAGCCGAGGCGGGGCTGAACCCCACCTCCTGGCCCCGGGCCCTTTCCTGCACACGGGGCTGCCACGTGCCAGCTCAGTTGGTTGCAGGCAACTGTGAGGTCAGTGAAAGAGCCTGAACTGGGCCAGTGGGTCCGTCTGTCACTCACCTGCTGTGGCCTTGGGGTAAGTGGCTTTCCCTTCCCGAGCTTCCGTTTCCCCCTCGGTAAAAGGGTAACGTTAGCCTCTAAGGCCCAGGGTGGCTGGGACCCCACGTCTCACTGAGAGGGAGCAGCTCCTACCTAAGATCACATGACAACTTGTTCGAAAGGGGCATCTTAGCCAGTGCTTATCGGGGTGAACTCTGGAGCCCGGGCCGCCTGCGTCTGAGCCCGGCACTGGCACTGACTGGCAGTGTGATTTCGGAAGAGTCCCTTAACCTTTCTGTGCCTCAGCTTCCTTGTCTGGAAAATAGAAATAAAAACAGTGCCTACCTCAGTAGATTGTTGTAGGGTTATGGGAGAGTGAGTATGTGGGAGGCACTTAGAAAAGAACTTGGCAAGTAAAAGGCACCAAATAAATGTTTGCTGTTATGACCAGTAACGTGGAAGGTTTGCACAGCTGGTGGCTGTTTGGTACGAGTCACTAGATGGCGAGCTCCAGTGTAGCTGTGTTTACCGGAACCTGGCAGACTCAGCGCTGGTGCTGGGGCCAGCGTTTCTCCATGCGCCACTTCCTCTGCCTGCCCTTTCCTCCCTGGAGGCAGCCTCTGGCCACACCCCGCCAGGCCCCCGGCTAGCACTTTCTGAGGCCGGTTCACAATGCCCTCTTTCAGAGTCATGTTTGGGCAGTTTATAAACATCTCTCGTCTTTGTCACCTCATTTGTTTCCTTTTCTAATCTGGAAAGGCCCCTGTCACGCCCATTTAAAAAAATATTTTTTTATTGATTTCAGAGAGGGAGAAGGAGAGAGAGATAGAAACATCAGTGATGAGAGAGAATCATCGATTGGCTGCCTCCTGCCACATCCCTACTGGGGATTGGGCCCGCAACCCAGGCATGTGCCCCTGACCGGAATCGAACCCAGGACCCTTCAGTCCGCAGGCCATCGCTCTATCCACTGAGCCAAACCAGCCAGGTCCATTTTAGAGGAAACCAAGACTCCGTGTTGGGCAGCCGCTTGTCTGAGGCGGTGAGCACACAGTGGTCGTGGGGCTTGAGCACACGCCCTCCCCAGCCCATCAGGGTAGCTGGCTTCTTCGAGCTTCTCCCACTCAGACCTCCCTGGCCTGCGGGCACTGGGCAGCTCCTCTGAGAACCAGGGGGGCTGTGTTCTTAGCTCTCAAAACACAGGAAGTGCCTGGCCAGCGTGGTTCAGTTGTTAAGCGGTGACATATGAACCAGGAGGTTGGGGTTTGATTCCCAGACAGGGCCCATGCCCGCCCAGGAGGCAGCTGATCAGAGATTCTCTCTCCTCATTGATATTTCTCTCTCTCCCTTCCTCTCTGAAATCAGTAAAGACATACATATATATATATTTTAAAAGCAGTAATGAAAAAGAAAACACACACAGGAAGCAAAGAAGCACCAGCAGCCAGGAAGCAGGGACCATGATGGCTTTCACCCCAGCTCGATCCCACCATGTGGGCGTTTGTGTGCAGTTAGTTGGCAGTGGTTGGGGGGCCAGCTGCAGCTCGGCGAAGGGTGACCTCAGTTTGAGGTGTGGCTGGAACCCAGGTCTCCTTTCGCTTTTCCCCCAAAATACCATTAGATTTTCAAAATTGTCTGTATGTCTCAGGCTAGTATTACTGTTAAAAACGTCAAGACCACATTATAGAAAAGCAATGACCGAAAAATCATTGCTATTATTATTTTTAAAATTATAAACATGAAGAAAGGGGAGGTAATTGGTGAAGCCACTTACCTAACAATTATAAAAGGAAAACAAACTTAATAGCAAGTAAGCATGTTTAATTTTTATTTTTATTATTATTATTATTAATATTTTATTGATTTTTTACATAGAGGAAGGGAGAGGGATAGAGAGCTGGAAACCGATGAGAGAGAACCCTCGACCAGCTGCCTCCTGCACCCTTCCCTCCCCCCCCAAGATGTGCCTGCAACCAATGCACGTGCCCTTGATCGGAATCAAACCAGGGACCCCCAAGTCTGCAGACTAATACTTTATCCACTGAGCCAAACCGGTTTTGGCAGCATGGTTAATTATTAACATTATTAATAAATGTAGGACCTGGCATGATGCTTTGCAGCACTAAATGCTCAGTACATGTTAAAGGAAATGGCAATCGAACCAACAGAATAACAGAGGCAGTTTATGTATTTATGTTGTTCCAGGCACAGTGCGAGGGACTTTACACCATCATTCCATTCCGTCCTCCCAGCAGCACTGTGAGGCGGGTACTGCTGTCCCTGATTTTATAGACAAGGAATCAGAGGCTCAGTGAGGGTGCCTTGCCCAAGTTCACACAGGGGCTGGGGGCCCGAGTTGAGAATCAAAGCGGTTTGTGAACTCCTGGTCCCAGGACCTAAGCGCCAGATCCCGGGCCCTCAAGGCTCTGGGACCATCATGCCTGTTGTTACGACCCCCTGGCACTGCCCACCTGCCCGCCTCCTCCCTCCCCTGCAGCGTGCGCTCCTCGAACCACCAGCAGGTGAACAGCCTGATGCGGACGGAGGAGTGCCCGCCCATCCTGGAGGGCACGGCGCAGCAGCGGGCGGCAGGCCAGGCCTTCGACAACGAGCAGGACGGCGTCACCTACAGCTACTCCTTCTTCCACTTCTGCCTGGTGCTCGCCTCCTTGCACATCATGATGACGCTCACCAACTGGTACAGGTGCGTGCAGGCAGAGCCCGCGGGGCCTGGCCACACGGCTCCCCTCCTTCAGCCCCTCACTGAGCATAAGGAAAACCTGCTCAAGACTTGGGCATGGAGGCATCTCTCCAGGACCCTCCATGGCGCCTGCCCCATCCGCGACCCAGTTTCCCCGCCGGTGCCTCACACTGCTCAGCTCCTGTACCTCCACTGAAAAGCGGAGGTCCCGGGAGGTGGGGCTGGGCCTTGGCGGGCAGATCAGGCTTACAGGTCGGTGTGGTAAATTGGATTGAGGGGTCAGACCTAGGACTCACGGTTGGAGGGTTAGGGTTAGAGGTGGATGTCAGAATCCAAGTCACAGGGTTAGAGTAGGAGTAATGGAGTCAAGAGTTGGGATTGGGGCCATGGAAAGTCACAAATTTGGCCATTTGATTAAAAATGGGGTTAGTGGGCTAGAAAGACAAGTCAAGGAGCGAAGATAAGAGTAACAAGGTCAAGGGCCGGGACTGTGGTCACGGGGCCCAGGGTCAGAATTGAGGTCAGATATCAAAACTGTGGTCATAAAATCAGGGGTCAAGGGTGGGGTTACAGGATTGAGTGTCAGGGTCAAGGTTAGAGGTCAGGACTAAGGTCTGGAGCTCCAGGGGTCAGGTCACTATATTAGTCTAGGACTGAGGTCAAGATTGGAACTGAGGTCAGGATCAGGTCTGTGGTACAAGGTCAGGAGCTGTGTCTAGAGACGTAAGACCATGTGCCAAAAATACCAGAGGCGGGACTAGAGTTACAGAAGAAGAGTCAAAGGTGAAGTCAGGAGTCACAGCTGGACCGTAAGGTCAGGCCAGGGCTGAGTCACAAGCCTGGGCCAGGCTCACTGGCATGCTGGTGTGTTGCAGGCCCGGCGAGACCCGGAAGATGGTCAGCACCTGGACCGCCGTGTGGGTGAAGATCTGTGCTAGCTGGGCCGGGCTGCTGCTCTACCTGTGGACCCTGGTCGCCCCGCTCCTCCTGCCCAACCGGGACTTCAGCTGAGACAGCCCTGCCGCCTGCCCGGCTGACTCTGCCCCGCCTCCAGCACTTGCCCCGAGCTGAGTGCCTTATTGTCAGTGCCTCCAGGGATGAGGGGCTCAGGCTCACATCCGAGCCCCTCAGCTCACACCTCTGCTCCCCCAGACCATGGGACTTCCTCTCCCTTTCCCCTGCCCCCCATCACCCACGCTCCCCTCCTTGGGGGAAGAGGGGCCCTTTGTTCCCAGGCTCCCCAGGAGCAGGACCTGCGGAGGGAGATGCTCAGAGCTGCCCAGAGGGCGGGAGCATGCGCTATGATGGGATGCCCAGCACTGAGGTGTTGGTATTCCTGACCACACCCCCCGGGCGCCCCGTCACCCTCCTCGACTCCGTGCCTTACAGAGTCTCTAAGACTTTGCCCAATAAAGAAGCCAGAGTGTGTGCCTCCCGTGTTCTCTGCCCCCTCGCACTCAGTGCAGTGCCCATCCCCTCTGGGGTCAGGGTGGGGGCTGAGGATAGAAGGTCAGGGCTGAGAGGCCAGACCAAGAAGAGCCAGACCGAGGGGCCTGGGCCATGTTCTCTGGGTCACGGGGAGCCGGGGGATGGGGGCTATAGAGGAAGGAGGGGCTTTGAACAAAGAGACTCTTGGGGTCAGGAAACGGGCCTGGAGCAGTGCCCACATGAGGAGGCGTGGGGAGGCCAGAGTCGGGTGGAGCGGGGGCCGTGGGAGGTGGCTGAGAGGGCTGTCTTCAGGGCCTTGCCAGTGTCTGCCCTGAGGTTCTGCCACCTCTGGCCTGCCTCAAGTTATCACCATCCCCCCTTTTTCCTGCCATAATCTAGACCAGCGGTTGCCAACCGGTGGTCCACAGACCACTGGTGGTCTGTAAGGTCTGAAAGGTTGGCACCCGCTGGTCTAGGCACCTGCTCGGGGCCAGTTGCCGTGGGGAATGAGGAAGAGCATGCTCAGGAGAGGCCAGGATCCTGCTGAACCTCAGAGGCCACGTGGGATGCCCCTAACCCCTGTGTGGTTCAAGGTCAATTGTACTAATAAGCTTGCTATAGGGACGAAAGCTCCTTGCTCCAGGCTGTGTGCACAGGAACCATTCAACAAACATTGGCTCCTGTTATTTTTCTACACAGACACACACACACACACACACACACACACACACACACACACCTGCTGTTGAAAATCCACATACATAGATTTCCAACTGTGGATTAAAAACATACACAGAGAAAGAAATTTATTAAGAGAAAAGAAAGATGGAACCCTTGACTCCAGTCTTCTCTGACCCCCAGTCTAAATAAGTCCCCCATTTCTCTAAGTGAACTCTCTGTCCCCGCATAGCCTTCATTACTGTATTAGAGGCCCAGTGCACGAAATTTGGCACAGGGGCAGGTGGGTGTCCCTCATCCTGGCCTGCACCTTCTCACAATCTGGGACCGCTGGCCTCTAACCACTTGCCTGATTGCCCCTAATCACTCTGCCTGCCTGCCTGATCACCCATAAGCACTCTGCCTGCCTGATCACTCCTAACTGCTTGCTGGGGGGCGGCTGGCTGGGGTGATGGGCCATGGTCATTCTGGTCTCCGGTTGTTCTGCCATTTTGGTTGCTGGGCTATTATTATATAGGATGTGATGATCATATCCATGTGTGTGATTATCACTGTATTGTCTGACTATCCCAAAGAGCCACGAGGGTGAGAACCTCCCCTTATTAACAGTACATCATTTCCCTGGGGCTTAGAACAGAGCTCGATACAAAGAAGGTGCTCCCTAAGGGGTGAGTGGAGAGACGGGCCACCCGAATGAATGTTAGTTGATTCTGGAGCAGCCCCGGGGAAGCCAGGGCTGGAGAGTTTATAGCAGAGGACGAGGGGGAGGAGCCCTGTGCTGGGACCCAGAGGCCCCGGGTTCTCTTACTGAAAGTGCTGGGTCAGAGGAGAATTGCGAGGAATGGCTTTGAAGCTGAGACCTGCAGAATAGGTGGGGCGGAGAGCGTGGGAGAGTGGCGGGGGCAGGGAGCTGCACGGAGAGGCCCTGCAGTGAGAGGACAGGACCTTCATGCCGGGTGTGTGTGTGTGTGTGTGTGTGTGTGTGTGTGTGTGAAGTGGCAGAGGTGGGAAGGCCCGATATGGAACCCAGAGGTCACACAATAGAGACCCCAAGGCTTGTCTGCTTTGGCCCTCACTGTGTTTAACACAAGAACCTCACAAAGACTGTGGTGCCTTGCCATGGAACACACCCTCCATCCACTCCAGTTCCCACGCTCCTCCACTGGCCACTTCAAGGGACTCACCTGGGTCCCCCACAAAGACATCTGAGCTTGCAGCCTGATGTGGGGTCAGGCAGGCTGCGGGCTGAGCACGACGAGGCCTGAGACCTGCCCACTGCCCTCTGAAAGGCCTCAGGGGCTGGGAGCCTGGTCTGCCTCAGCCTCTTTCTGGTCTGTTTCCCAAGGAGGCCCAGGCTGGCGAGGCCTGGCTTGGGGGAGTGGAAGGACCTTGAGGTTGGGGTGGGGGGCAGTGGGGGACAGTAGCCGGGGGTGGTCAGATCCTGAGCCTGGAGTGTGGCGGGCCTGACTCCAATTGCCGACCTCTCTCAGCGTCAGCTTCCTTACCTGTGAAGGGATGATGAGTCCTACAGCCCAGGGTTTGGGATAAGTCTTGTTTGACTTTGAGCAGTTCTGGAAAGCCCACTCATGTACTCATTTGTTCAAGGTGCCAGAGTGCAAGAGTTTAGCCACGTGTACAGTTTATTTTTAAAATCCTCACCCGAGGATATTTTTCCATTGTTTTTTTAGCTAGAGTGGAAGAAAGAGCGAAAGACAAAGAAACATTGATGTGAGAGAAACCCATCCATTGGTTGCCTCCTGCACGGGCCCTGACTGAGGTACATGCCCTTGACAGGAATCGAACCTGGCACCCTTTTGTCTGCAAGCCGACACTCTATCCACTGAGCCAAACCAGGCAGGGCCCAAGTGTATAACTTAGAGGGAACACAGTTCATAAGAGAACCCTCACTTCGGACACCAACCTCAAGTTCAGAGGTTTCCAAAGCCGCCTCACATTCTGTGAGTCACTAGAACTCATGGAGCTCACTGAAAGCTGTTACACCCACAGTTAACAGTTTATTACGGGGAAAGAACAGAGATTTCAGTCAGCCAGGGGAAGATGCACAAGCATCAGAAGCTGTGCCTCCATTGTCCTCTCCCATGAAGAGGGAGTTCAGTCTCTGATACCATGTGACCCAATCCTCTCTCCCCCCCAATTCATGTGGTGGTTTTTCTCCTGTGGCCAGCCCCCACCCTAAATTTCATTGTTCCTACTTGGATTCCTTGCTGGGAGCTGAGGGCAAAGGTCAGACCTCTCTCTGGCAAGGTTAAATTTGACCCCTGCACCAAGCTTTATTGAGATATAATTGATGCATAATGTATAAATTTCAGGTTTGCAATCTGTTGATGTGACACATTTATAAATTGCCAAGTGATTACTACCATAGTTTAGCTACCATCTCCATCCCATCACATGCTTACCATTTTGGTGTGTGGAGAGAACATTTAACATCTCTCTTAGCAACTTTCAAGTATATGACACAATATTATTAGCTATAATCACTATCTTGTACTTTAGGTTTTCAACCTTGTTAATCTTTTTGTTTTGTGCTGTTGATCCTTACCCGAGGATATTTTTCCATTGATTTTTAAAGAGCGTGGAAGGGAGAGGGAGAGATAGAGAAAAACACTGAAGTGAGAGAGACACATTGATTGGTTGCCTCCTGCACACACCCCGACCGGGACCAGAGGACCTGCAACCAAGATACATGCCCTTGACCAAAATCAAACCCAGGACCCTTCAGTCCGCAGGCTGACGCTCTATCCACTGAGCCAAATGGCTAGGGCTCAACCTTCTTAATCTTTTATAACTGGAAGTTTATACCCTTTGACTAAGGTCTCCCCATTCCCCCATCTCCAGCTGCTGGTAACTATTAACTTCTTCCCTGTGTCAAGGTCAGCCTGGAAGGGAGATGTGACTTCTGCACGTTGGAAGATTCTAGGGAAGCCACTTGACCTCTGCCCGGAGGGGTCTGGGGCTGGCAGGCCGAGAGCCTAGGGTAACCAGAGCTAACATTCCTTAGGTGCCAGCACTGGCTCAGCATTTTCCATGCGTTATTGACCTAACCCTCCCACCTTTACACAGGAAGACATTCATGGCTTCATCTTATGGAGAGAACCCCAAAGCAAGGAGAGGTTGGTAGCTCACCTAAGGCACACAGTAGTAAGGAGTTGAGCCTAGGATTTGGACACCGGTCTGGATGACACCTAAGTGCACACTCTGCTATCCTGCCTCCTATATTTAAAAGCATGGGCTTGGGCTGAACCCGGTTTGGCTCAGTGGATAGAGCGTTGGCCTGCAGACTAAAAGGTCCCGGGTTCGATTCCGGTCAAGGGCAGGTACCTTGGTTGCAGGCACATCCCCAGTAGGGGGTGTGCAAGAGGCAGCTGATGGATGATTCTCTCTCATTGATGTTTCTAACTCTCTATCCCTCTCTCTTCCTCTTTGTAAAAAATCAATAAAAATATATTAAAAATAAATAAAAGCATGGGTTTGGGTTCAAATATAGTGGGTTCAAATTCTGGGCTCGGCCATTTATGGGCTGTGAGGCCTTGGCCAGGCCAGGGTCCTTACTGAGTCTCAATTTCCTTATTGACAACAGTTAGGATGTCTCCTCAGCGCCCTATCCCTCCTGTTAGGCTCCGGACTCTGTTGAGGTTATGTACCCGACTCCCCCACATGGCACGGCATTCCTGGAGGGGAGGACTCATAGCTGTGTGTTCACCCACCTCCCCCTGCCACACCGCCTGGCACAGAGCAGGCGTCTGTCAATGATTGCCGCTATGAAGAACGTGGGAGCAGGCAGAGGGCGGCTGCCTAGCGTGGGCGGATCCCTCGTGTACAACCCGCCCTGGGAGCCTGGTTACATATCAAGTGGAAAACATGGACCTTACCCCTAGGGGGCCTGGCTGGGCTTAGACCAATGTCTTGCCTTGCAGTGTGTTGCTGAACAGGGGACATAATCCCTCCTGCCTTACTTTTCCCTCTGGGAAGATAAGACTGTTGAACTGGTACAGCTGCTTTCCCCTCTTGGTTGAATGGCTCTGTGAGCTCTGGTCCTGTCCACACAGAGGAAGTGTCTGTTGTTTTTTTTTTTATTTTTTTTTATTAAATTATTATCTTTGTACATATACCATTGTGCCCCCTTCCCATACATGCCCTCCCTCTCCAGAGTTTTGTGTCCATTGGTTGTACTTATATGCATGTATTCAAGTCCTTCGGTTGATCTCTTATGTACCCCAGATCTCCCCAAACTCCCTGCTGTAATAATGGCCTATTAATCCCTCAATTCCCCCCATCACGTGTGTGCACATGTGACCCACAAGCACAAAAGCAGAGACATGCAAACATGTACATAGTGCATATACATATGTGCGGGCACACGTGTGCATACAAACACACACATGCATGCATGTGGTGATGAATTCATCACGTGGTGATGAATATGATGGATTGCCACTCAAGATCCATTCACCCCTCCTCTCTGGGCCTGCCAGCAGGGGTAGAAAGCGGAAACTGTATGTCCCAGACTCCCTTTCAGTTAGAGCTAGAGTTTTGGGTGTGACTTAGGTTCAGCCAATTGAGAAACTTAGTGACCTTTGGAAGGTGTGAGTTTGTGAAGATAAATATTATCTTCAGGATTTTTTTTTTTTCCCTGTGGCCATTAACAGAGTGTGAGCACCGGGTTCGGAAGCGTAAGGGGCGGGGCTGGCGGTGCGTCCGCGGCCCGTGCCCCTGGGTTGTGGCAGGTGTGGCTCTGCGTGGCTGCAGCAGGGCCTCCGGCTCCTCGGGGCTCCCCCCCATCCTTCCCCCCCCCCCCCCCCCCCTCCCGGGCAGTGAGGGTTTCCAGCCAGGGCAGCCTCCTCAGTAGACTCTTCTGTGGTGTGATTTTAGGAGTTATTCCTGAAAGCCCAACCTTAAATTTGTTTCTCTCACATCTCCGGATTACTTACAACACATAACAGGAACGTTCCTTCCTGTTTAAACCCGCTGGAGGCTGTTTTCTGTCCTCTGCACCCAAACCCGTCAGGTTGTAGCTCAGACGTCCTGAGGTCGGAAGGGGCTTGGAGTGTTTGAGGAAAAGCAGCCGGGACGGCCTGAGGGAGGGGGAGAGGTGGAAGACACAGGCAGGTCACACCTTGAATTGTGTGAACACTAATGAAGGGAAACTTCGCTAACATGGAGGCCAGAGGCCAGAAGGGGGCGCTCTCACACAGTGCCACTTCATGCCAATTGCAAGAAGAATTGTCACACTCTGCAATACAATAGAAGAATAGTTAACAACAAAAAAATGATCAATGATAGACCCCAACAGGAAATGATGGACACGGCATCTCCTACAAGAACTTGACAACCCCAGCAACTCGGCCAACGAGAAACCACCACGTCCCTGATATCTGTTTTCTCCAATGGACTTTCTGCAAGAACAGCCCCCTCCCCACTGTCTTCCTTTTCTCCATAAAATAACCTTTTTCTCCTTTGTTCATTGGACTTACCTATGGCTTTTGCTGTCGCTTGCTTGTCCTGAATTGCAATTCTGTTTTGTTCCCAAATAAACCCATGCTTACTGGTAAAACCGCTGACTGTTTTATTTTTGAAAACAGAGGCCACGCTAAAGAACCGGATTTTGTCCTAAGTACAGTGAGAGGCCGTTGGAGGCCCTTCTACAGGGACATGATGGGATTGATTGATGTCTCAGGAAACCAGAATGATGCCAGGGGGAGGGGGAAGGACAGGGCGGCAGCAGAGAGACCACTTGGGAGGGGACCATGGTGAACCAGGCGGGAGATGGCAGGCTAGTGCGCTAACCGTGGAAATGGTGTGATGTGTGAAAGGTTCAGAGTGGGTCTCACACTGATGACATGAGGCCATCATGTATCAAAAGAACTTTTATTTCAAGCGCCTGGGGGCAGGTGGGCTGAGTCTGAAAAAAGGAGTCAGCGTCGACTGAAGGGAGAGGCAGGCTTTTCTTAGCTTTTGCTGGCTGGCAGGATGGCCCACAAGCAGATCTACTACTCAGACAAGTACTTCGACGAGCACTACGAGTACTGGCATGTCATATTACCCAGAGAACTTTCCAAACAAGTCCCCGAAACCCATCTGATGTCAGAAGAGGAATGGAGGAGACTTGGTGTCCAACAGAGTCTTGGCTGGGTTCATTACATCATTCATGAGCCAGAACCACATATTCTTCTCTTTCGACGACCTCTTCCAAAAGATCAACAAAAATGAAGATATTGGGGATCGTTAATTAAATCTTTTTCAAATTTAATGTATATGTGTATATAAGTAGTATTCAGTGAATACTTGAAAATGTACAAATCATTCATCCATACCTGCGCATGAGCTGTATTCTTCACAGCAACAGAGCTCAGTTAAATGCAACTACAAGTAGGTTACTGTAGGGTGTTTTAAGATAAAATTTCTCCTAGTTACTTTTTCTCTTAAATATAAGTGCCTGTTTGACTTTACCTGTTACTTTTGTTTAATAAAGTTTGCATGTTGCATTTAAAAAAAGAAAAGAAATTGCTGCTGGGTTAGACGAGGGGGCGTGGATAAAAGGGCGAATGCTGATGTCATGTATCTCAATGCAGAAGACTTGAGCGGGCTTCAGAGAAGAGAGGTAATCAAATTTTCTATTTGGGGTTGGTGCCAGGCTGAACTGAGGGATAAGTGTAGGAGATTATGCAACAGTCCAGGTGGAGGCAGTGGTGACCTGAACTAGCGTGGTGGTGGAGAAGAGGGTGGATGGACATATCTAGGAGATGAAACCAACAGGGTTTGGTGATGGATTGGAAATGGGTGGGAGCGGACTGGTGAGAGGGGGTGTCAAAAATTTCTCAAAAGCGCCGAAACCGGTTTGGCTAAGTGGTAGAGCGTCGGTCTGCGAACTGAAGGGTCCCGGGTTCGATTCTGGTCAAGGGCATGTATTATACATTGGTTGCGAGCACATCCCAAGTGGGGGGTGTGCGAGAGGCAGCTGGTCGATGTTTCTCTCTCACGGACATTTCTAGCTCTCTATCTCTCTCCCTTCCTCTCTGTAAAAAATCAATAAAAAAGATATTAAAAAAAAATTTCTCAAAAGCCTGTGGTTTTTGAAAGGGTTAAACGCTAGTGTCATTCACTGAGATAAGCTACAGAGAGACCCAGACTTGTAGGGAATGATCACGAGTTTATTTGGAGATTTACTGACATAAAGTACCTAGAAACTGAGCTCGGTTGGGGGCGGGCTAGAAGGGGTCAATGGGGGAAAAAAGGGAGACCTATGTAATACTTTCAACAATAAAGATTAGAAAAACAAATTACACCGCCCCCCCCCCCCCATATCAGTCTGAGTCCCTGCTTTCAATTTTTCTATTTTGTGGCCAGTTTGAATTTGGGGATTATATGTGCTCCATGCAGATCTATGTATGGTTCCCAAGTAGACCAATGCAAAAATGACTCCAAGTGATTCACATGTTACTATCAACCAAATTGTTTTAAAATCACACTTTTTGTATTGTGAGAATTGTCATACAAAGTTCTTCAGAACATGTTTTACCTTGGAATACTAGACCTGGCAGGTCTACACCAAAACTGAAATAAAATGGGAGGACTCTGCCCGGCTGGCATGGCTCAGTGGTTGAGCATAAACCTATGAACCAGGAGGTTGAGGTTCAACTCCTGTCTGGGCACATGCCCAGGTTACAGGCTCGATTCCCAGTAGGGGGCGTGCAGGAGGTGGCCAATCAATGATTATCATCATTGATGTTCCTATCTCTCCCTCTTCCTTCTTCTCTGAAATCAATAAAAATTTATTAAAGAGAGAGAGAGAGAGCGAGAGAGAGAGAGCACCAAAGGTAGAGGTTATAAGAGACCACTAATGTCCTGAAGAAGGAGAGGAGGAGGGTCCTAGGACCCTTTAAAATTGTATTTTTTTCTGAAATTCAAACTGTATAAAAAATGATAATTATAGAGTTTCACATAGACTTTCAAGGTAAAATTTTATGTTATGAATTTACGTATTATATTAATTACTAGTAGCCCTGCACATGAATCTGTGCACCAGTAGCTCGCTAGTAGCTTGCTGCCACCCTCCTGTAGCTCTTCCCCTGCTGCCCCACCCTCCTGTAGCTCCTCCCACGCCCCTCCACCCCTCCCTTATAGCTTGCTGTCCTGCCCCCTCCTGTAGCTCTCCGCTGCCTGCTTGTAGCTCTCTGCCCCACCCACCCACCTGCTTCACGGTGTAATGGCCATTTGCATATTACATCTTTATTCTATATGATAATTATATTAGGGGCCTATTGCATGAATTTGTGTACCTTGAAAGGAACTGTGGGCTGCAAGGCTGTGGTGGGCACAGGGGCATGTCTTGGCCCATCCTCCGTGCCCATGCCCAGCCCCTCCTGCCACAGCCCTGGGTCCCCTTTCTGTCAGCAGCCCTGCTCCTGCTGTCACTCCCACACACTACCGGCACATGCAGAGTGATTGGGGCTGGCACCAGCACTGTGTGCGAGTGTTGGCTGTTGCCCCATTGCCCCTCAGGAGAAGCCCTCAGGGGTGATCAGAGCCGGCAGCCACTGCTCATACACTGGGTGATCAGGATCGGTCCAAGTGCTGGCAGCGGGTGCAAGTGATGGCTCTGGCACCAGAAGCGGGTGAGAGCAGGGCTGTTGCCGGCAGTGGGTGCGGGAGGCGGCTGCCAGCCCTGATCACCCCTCAGGAGCAGGAGGAGGTGGAGAAGCCCTGAGGGTGACCGGGTCTGGCAGCTCCCTGCAGTGGGTGCAAGTACCAAGCATGACTGGGGTGTATGAGAACAAAGAATTTTCAGTAGCCACCTGATGACAGCGACTGACAGGCATCCAGCCTTGGTTTGGTACCCTGGCTCATCTGCTCCACCATCCCACCATGGCTGACACCCACCATGTTTTGTGTGTGCCCACTGGTGGCCAGTGCACATCATAGCAACCGGTTATTCATTTGTTATGCCGTTTGGTCTATTTGCATATTAGGGTTTTATATATATGGATGTTCTATGTTATAATTTAATCACACATTATGGCATGGCATGTTTTTCTTATAATTCTGAAATTGGCTATCTTTTCTACCATCCTTGAGTGATTTGAGCTGGGTTAGATTTTAAATCACTGATCTCATGAATATTGTGAATTTCCAAAGCCTCTAGGAAACTGAAGTTCACCACTAAAGTGATCTATGACAAAGAGATGAATAATGGCATTATTAAAAGAAAATGTAAAAAAGCTTCACCCACCTGGTGGGACTGAGATGGAGAAAGCTAGGTTGGTGTTTGTAGCCCAGGAAAATATAAAAATGAAGGAAACTTCTAGACAAAACTTTAGAAGCACGTCTTGGCGCATAGCTTTCTTTACATAATAATTCTCTTCCTATTTAGTGCATGGAAACCATCTGTGACACCGGGTGCCTGTTCCCCACCTTCTCTGGGGTTCTCCACAGCTCTTCCTGTTCTGAACCGTTCCGCTCCTCCCCACACGAGCTCTGCCATTACCCGTGATCAGACATGGCCTTGAGGGGCTCACTCCTCCCCAAGTGACTTATCTATTTATCTCTCTTTTCCAACCACTCAAAGTTGAGTTCCATGAGAGAGGAGGCTTTGGTTTGTTGATTGCTATATCCTCAGGGCCTACATCATTCCGGGCCGGTGTAAGTGCACAATCTATAATAATAAAAGCATAATGTGCTAATTAGACTATATGATCTTACAGACGAAGCCAGGACTGGGAGGAAGCTTGGGTCCCGGCCAGAGGGAAACTGGTGCCCAGCAGCCAGGGGCAAGTTCAGGCAAACAAGTTCCATTTCTAGTCTAAGATGCCTCTTCACTATTTGTTTGTTTGTTTGTTTATATTTTTAAAAATACAGATTCCCCTCCTTTGGAGAATCTGATTCAGTAGTTCTGAATTGGGGCTCAGGGCTGTATATTTTCTTTCCCAGGAGATTTAAAAAATACATATATATATATTTATTGATTTCAGAGAGGAAGGGTGAGGTGGGGGGCGGAGAGAGAGAGAGAGAGAGAGAGAGAGAGAGAGAGAGAGAGAGAGGCATCATTGATGAGAGAGTCATTGACTGAGTGCCTCCTGCATGCCTCACACTGGGGATTGAGCCCCCAACCGTGCATGTGCTCTGACTGGGAATTGAACCATAACCTCCTGGTTCGTAGGTTGATGTTCAACCCCTGAGCACACCAGCCGGGCATCTCTTTACTTCTTCTTCTTCTTCTTTTTTTTTTTTAATAATATATTTTATTGATTTTGTACAGAGAGGAAGGGAGAGAGATACTTAGAAACATCGATGAGAGAGAGTCATCGACCAGCTGCCTCTTGCACACCCCCCACTGGGGATATGCCCGCAACCAAGGTACATGCCCTTGGCCGGAATCCAATCCCGGACCTTTCAGTCCCCAAGCCGACGCTCTATCCATTGAGCCAAGCCGGTCTCGGCTCTTCACTTTTTGATGCACTGGAAATCCCTGTGGCTGACTCATTAGTGACAACGAGTATGAGATGCTCATCCCTCTCCCACAATTCATTGGCTGAAGACATCTTAAATGTGGATTTTTTTGTTTTTTATTGTCTTTGGTTGCTTTTTTAGAATGCTTTGAGTGTACAGATTTGAGGTTTTGCAGCTTGTTTTTGATTAAGGCATGGCTCATTTTTATTGCTGGAGATAAATGCAGGCTGGGGGACTCAAACCTAAGTTACAAAATGCAGTGCATCTGGGCAGGCCATGGGGATGGGGGAGGAAAGAACATAAAGGCTAAAGTGTCTGCCAGGATTCTCAAGTTTGCTTAGTAACTTCTGGGAAAATAAAAATTCTAGCACCTGCATAAAAAAAAAAAAAAAAAGAGCACCCCTTATAAATGTCCTTCTCTTTGAAATACTAAATGGATGAGACCGAACGGCTTGTAAAAATTCACCTTGAGCCAGCAAAAGAGGCAGAGAGACTCCGAGAAAACACAACTTGCTGTTTTATCTTTATCAGTCACGTAACTCAAAAGTAGCCAAACCCGCTGAAACCGGTTTGGCTCAATGGATAGA
Organism: Pipistrellus kuhlii; assembly: GCF_014108245.1. Classification (NCBI taxonomy): domain Eukaryota; kingdom Metazoa; phylum Chordata; class Mammalia; order Chiroptera; family Vespertilionidae; genus Pipistrellus; species Pipistrellus kuhlii. Next base: position 177,399,248 of record NW_023425515.1, on the reverse strand, counting down.
GTGTTGGCCTGTGGACTGAAAGGTCCCGGGTTAGATTCCGGTCAGGGGCATGGACCTTGGCTGCAGGCAGATCCCCCGGTAAGGGATGTGCAAGAGGCAGCTGGTCGATGTTTCTCTCTCATCGACGTTTCTAGCTCTCTATCCCTCTTCCTTCCTCTCTGTAAAAAATCAATGAAAAAATATATATTAAAAAAAAAAAAGTAGCCAAACCCACAGTGGGAAGCAGGTCTTTGTCTGTGATTTGTTTCCCTGAACTGAGAGTGTAAATGCCAAGATATATTTTTTTTTAATTTCACGTTCTTTTTTTTATTATCTATGCCAGTAGTTTGCATTAATGACTTGTAGCATATTATCTAGGGAAATGGGTCCATCAATAGCATGCATTCTGACTTCTCATTTTTCTATTTATTTATTTATTTATTTTATTAAATTATTATCTGTGTATATATTTTAACATTGCCCCTCCCATATACCCTCCCTCTCCATAGTTTTGTGTCCATTGATTGTACTTATATGTATGTATACAAGTCCTTCGGTTGATCTCTTATCTCCCCCAGATTTAATCTAAAGAGGTTTGTATTTTAAAAACGAACAACCACAGCCAGAACCGGACTGGAAGGTTCTAGGTTTGATTTCGGTCAAGGGCATGTACCTTGGTTGCGAACACATCCCCGGTGGGGTCTGTGCAGGAGGCAGCTGGTTGATGTTTCTGTCTCATCGATGTTTCTAGCTCTCTATCCCTCTCACTTCCTCTCTGTAAAAAATCAATAAAATATATTAAAAAATAGAATAAAACAAAATAAAATAAAAACTAACAACTCCATATTAAACACCCACAAAGGGGGTTTATAATGGAACAGGTGACCGTTTTCAGGGTGTTATTACCACTCGTCAGCTCTCTCTCCCCCTTTTTCTATCCTTTCCTCCAATCCTGGGCCCTTTGTCTCAGCTCCTTTTGTTACCGGGAAGCTCCGGGGTGGGCTCAGCCTGCCTGTCGCAATGTCCAATAACAAAGGCAGGGCTGAATCATGTAAAGCGATTATAAAGAAGTCCTGCCAACCAGGAAGACAGGGTGCTTACAAGCATCCAAAACCAAAACCTGTCTCACAGCAGGTGCAGGGGACAGGATTATATTGGGGAATGGACTAGGGTGAGGTTGGGAATGGAATGCAATTGCCTTCAATCAGCTGAATTCAACTCTGATTCTTGGTTGTCAGGCGGTGAGATGATGTTTTGGCTCCTGGTGGGGTTGGCCTGACCATGCTTAATGGTTCTTTTTTCTTGCTGGGTACCAAGCACGTCAAACTCATGCCTCGTTTGACGCGCTTGGTGTACACTGTCTGCAGTGGACTCACCTCAGTTACTTTGCTCGGGATCAAAGGCAGCATGCAGGGGCACTGGCCTGATAAGTGAAACCTAGAAAAGAAAAACTTGACTCTCTGTTCCCACATAAGAAACATAACTCTCTGCTCCCGTATGTATGTGTAGGTTAGGATTTCAAAATATGATTATATTTCAGATTAACTCCGGTGCTCTATCTATCAGATTATAAGTCCCCTCCCCCTCCATCACGTTCTCATCTTGCCGCCCCCAAGAAGCAGACCATCTTTAAAAAGTGAAGTGTAGCCCTGAGTGGTTTGGCTCAGTGGATAGAGCGTTGGCCTGTGGACGGAAAGGTCCCAGGTTCGATTCTGGTCAAAGGCATGTACCTTGGTTGCAGGCACATTCTCAGTAGGTGGTGTGCAGGAGTAGGGGGGTGTGTAGAAGGCAGCCAGCCGATCGATGTTTCTCTCTCATCGATGTTTCTAACTCTCTCTCCCTCTCCCTTCTTCTCTGCAAAAAAAATCAATAAAATACTTTTTTTTTTTTTTTTAAAGTGTACATTGTGCTCTGCATCTGAGAACAGGGCTGTGCTGCTTGCATTGTTTGTCTGAGATAAGTGGCTCTAAGTACCTACCTAGTTTGTGTGGCAGCCTGGCACGTCCATGGCATACTCAGCCCCACATTGGGCATCTTATGTGTCGTTTGAGCTCAGCCAGGTTCAGTGAGCCCGAGTCCGGGCGGTGAAAGTTGAGAAAAGACAATGAGAAGAAAGCTGGGTCTCAGAGGGATGCTGTCCTCTCTGATGGAGAGAGAGAGCACCATGGACTAGAAGCCTTGTCTTTATTATTATTTTTTAAAATTTATTTAAAAAATATATTTTATTTATTTTTTACAGAGAAGAAGGGAGAAGGAGAGAGTAGAAACATCGATGAGAGAGAAACATCCATCAGCTGCCTCCTGCACACTCCCTAATGGGGATATGCTCTCAACCAAGGTACATGCTCTTGAGCGGAATCGAACCAGGGACCTTTAGTCTGCAAGCAGACACTCTATCCACTGAGCCAAACTGGTTATGCAAGCCTTGTCTTTATTTTATAGTCAGATTCCAGGAGACAAAATCAGGGCGTGGTCAAGATGTTTACAACCTTCTAATCTAGTGGGTTTCCAATCTACTCAATTACATGCACCTGACCTGCTTTGTTCTGCCCTCCGGCCTGCCTCTGACATCCCCGCTCCCACCCAAGGATGCCGCTGCCATGCCCTGTCCACAGTCCCTGTCACTGCTCCCTCTTCCTCCTGATCAGGGTAGACACAGCTCCCCAGCACCCCCACCCCAAAACTACCGCGATTACCCCAGGGTGCAATCTCCCCAGGCGGAGGACAGAGTTTGGGGCCCACTGCAGCGGGAGGGGGGGTGCATTGGCGAGAACCAAACCTCACAGACCCCATCCTGGCCGGCACACTGCCGGCTCCAAACCTCCCGGCGTCCCTATCCTCCCCAGAGGGCGAGTAGTCCCACTTGTTTATTTTCTCTTTAGTTTCCATTGCCCTAGGAGCAGTATCCATGAAGAAATTGCTTCAGCAAGTGTCTGAGATTTTCTTGCCTGTGGATTCCTCTAGTATTTTTATGGTTTCCCATCTTATGTTTAAGTCCTTTGTTCATTTTGAGTTTCTTCTTGTGTATAGTGTAAGTTTGATGGTCTAGTTTCATTTTTTTGCATATATCTGTCCAATTTTCCCAACACCATTTATTGAAGAGACTGTCTTGACTCCATTGTATGTTCATGTCTTCTTTGTTGAATATTAATTGAGAATAGTGGTTTGGGTCAATTTCTGGGTTATCTAGACCGTTTCTGATTTAGCTGAATGTTTTCTAGCCCAGTGAAGCACTCCAACTTCTTTTTCAGGTAATTGTCAACAACACAGCAGTAAATATCAACATGAAGCAGGTTATTATTGTAGATCACACAGGGAGAACAAAGGGTAAAACGTTTAACTGCATCAGTGTTTGACTATATTCTAGACAGTGAGAAAACCTGAAGTCATTTTCAAGGTCCACAATTTCTTACTTCTTTTTAGTCTGGTCATTTTTAAGCTTTCTAAATCTCTGTTTTCTGGCTAATGAAAAGAAAATAGGATTCCACTGAGTCTCTTATCTACCTACTCCAGGACTTCTGTGAGGGTCAAATGAGAGGAGGCACATGAAAACGCTTCACAGACATTCGGTTAAAGTGTAAAATGTTTGCATCTGGCTATAAAGCAAGTTGTATTTCTGGGTTGAAGAAACTCTAAGGGAGCTACATAGTCACTAGAGAGAAAAAGCTGAGCATTGCTATGTGATGTCATTACCCGGTGCCCACAGTGACCGTTTCTGGGCTGGGTTGGGTTGTGGGCCACATTTTGTGCCATGGGGTCTCAACAGCATTGGCTGTGATTTGGTGGGTTGTCACTCTAGGGTGATGGGGTGGCCTGTGTCCCATTTGGGGGAAGCTGAGTGTTGGTTTGTTTGTGCCAAGTCCGTGGTGCTGTTTCTCTGTAAATGGCCAGTGCACATCACGGCAGATCCTATGTTGAGTGTCTGCCCCCTGGTGGTTAGTGAGTGTCATAGTGACCAGTCAGACAGTTGGACACTTAGCATTATTAGCCTTTTATATAGATTCTATGGTTGATGGACTTCTGGGTTGTGACCAATTAGGGATATTGTAAATAGACTTGCTGTGAACATGTCTTTGGTGGACATATTTTTGTTGGGTATATCTTACTTCCTGGAAGATACTGAGAAGTGGAATTGCTGAGTCATTAGCTTAAGTAAATTCTGCCAAAGAGCTTCTCCAAGTGGTCTTAGCAATGACATTCCCAGCAGAAGGAATGGGAGTTCCAGCTGCTCTACGTCTTCTAAAGCACTTGGCATTGCCAGCCTCTTTCAGCTTAGCCATGCTAGCGAGGATGAGTGTCATCTCATGATGGTTTTATTTTGCTTTTCTCTGATGATTAATGATGTTGAGTATCGTTTCATGTGCTTGTTGGTCCTTTGATATCTTTTGTTTGTGGTGTATGTGTGTGTGTGCACACACATGTGTGAAGTAAGTCTATAGTTTAACCAGCATTGTAACAGAGAGTGCATGAGATAATGCATGCGAATATCATACCTAACATCTTCATAACATTGGTTAAAAACTCATTTAACTTATATTCTTGAGCTTTGATTTTAGTTTTTGTTATTGGCTTCTTTATCTCTTCGGCTGCAAGAGGTGAGGGATTCCTCATAGTTCAGTCATAGATAGTTCCTGGTTCTATGGCCAAGGCCATTGTCAATAAATAATGACTCTGAGTTTATTCTTCTAAATTCTCTCTTACATTTCGATGTCACTCCACCCCCAATACTTGCCTTTCGTGCTATTCGATGTCAGAAAACATTTGATCACTAAAGCCTGATTTTCTAGAAGATCAGATTATTCCAGATGAGAACAGTAATAATTATATTAACTACTATTTTACCAAGACACACATGCTGCCGTAGTCACTTTTATAACCAGCTGATCCTCATGCTGGGAAACGAATCTGATAGAGCCCAGGTCATATCCTCACACATCCCTGCTACAAAGGAGTCTGAGAAGGTCCATTTCTTGCTTGCTCATGGAAGAGGGGAGGGATTGGAGGAAGGGGTGTTCATAGATGGTAGACAGCCCCAAGACAGGACAAAATCCACTGTGGGATCCATATTTTAATTTTTATGGCAAAAAGTTTAAAAATTGCTGGTTTCTTATCATGCTAACATCATTATTATCATGAACTAGTTTAAATGAGTTTTTAACCAATGTTATGAAGATGTTAGGTATGATATTCGCATGCATTATCTCATGTACTCTCTGTGATCCTAGTAAGTAGATGCTATTATTCTTCTTTTCTTACAGATAATGAAACACCTGTGAGGTACTGTGGACAATATCCCCATCTGCAGATGAAACCGAGCTTCCCTTTATAAACTTACAAAGAAGCTAGAAGTCAGTCCTATGTGAACCAGTCTGGGGCAGGTGAGGGTGTGGGTCTCTCTAAAAGTCATGGACTTCACCATGTGGTTTGAGATCACTGAGCAGAAGGCCTTACCCTGCTCATTCTCGCCCCCTCCCATCATTGTACTGCTGGATTTGATGAGTCCCTTGCAGGTTAAGGGATTTGTGCCAGATTTCATGAGTCCATCTTTCTTTTTATATAAAAAAAAATTAAATTAAATTAGATTAAATTAAATTAGAGAATTAAAAAATATTTTTATTTAGTTCAGAGACCAAAGGAGAGGGAGAGGGATAAAAACAACAGGGATGAGAGAAAATCATCTATCAGTTGCCTCTTGCACATCCCCTACTAGGGATTGAGCTGGCAACTCAGACATGTGCTCTTGACCGAAATTGAACCTGGAATCCTACAGCCCGAAGGCTGATGCTCTAATCCATTGAGCAAAACCAGCTAGGGCTGAGTCCCTTCTCCTAATCCAGGCCCTTCCTGTTGCCTCTTCCCGGATTTTTAAGTCCGCAGAGTCTGCAGATGATGGTCAGGTGGGGCCTTGGCACCTGCTGGGAGGGAAAGGCATGGGAGGACTCAAGCAGCAAGATGCCAGGAAGGACTGGCAAAAGAGGAGGCAGGGCAGCAGCAGGTTTCTGTGGCTCTAACTCCCAGAAACTAGAAGAGAAGACTCCGGGTCATCACAGAGGTGGGGTGGAAGCCTGCAGGAGGTATCAGTGACATCACAGGGGTGAGGTGACCTGAAGATGGTGGCCTGATCCTGGGTGTGCCCATATGGAGGAAAGGGCGGTGAGAATGTGGAGGGACATCAAGTGACTCAGAGGGTCTCCCAGCCACATACTTAAATGTGCAGGGAGCGCAGAGAGACAGCAAAGGGTAAGACCAGCTCTTGCTCAGCCTACGACTGGAGTCTGAGGTCAGGTTCCAATCCCAGCTCCATTCCAGCTTTGCTGATCTATCAGAAGACCTCTGAGCCCAGAGTGTTTTCATCTTTGAGGTGGGAAGGTAAGTGACTGGGTTTCCAGAGTCTCTACTCTGATCATATCTGGCTCTCTTCACCCTGAAGGTCTGTTGTATAGGCCACCCACAGGGCTGGGAAGTTTTGGCTGAGTGGGTCGTGGTAGCCATGGTTTGGAGGTGCAGCCTTCACAGGTACTTCACCTGGCCTGAGATCTGAGCTGAGTTCTGCTCTTCTCCAAGGGATTTACGTGAAGCCCAAGACCCCATAGGTCCTGGTCTCCCTGTGCTGGGCCTGAGGAAACAGGAGATGAACGGCACCAGGTGAGTCTGGGGGTGCAGTAGGACCCATGGGTGCAGGCCCAACTGCTGAATCAGAAGATTCAGTCTGCAGGCAGCCCTCACTTCAGTCTTAGGGGTGGGTGGCCAGCAGCCCTCACTTCAGTCTCAGGGGTGGGTGGCCATCAGCAGGTGCAGTGACTGCTTTAGGCAGCCCAGATGCCAGTCCCAGCTCAGCTACTGACCACTTGGTGACCTTGGGCAAGTCCTTTCCTCTCTCTGGGTGACTTGTCCACATGTGTAAAGTGGGATGTTGGGCTAGGTGATCCCCTGTAATCTTTAGCCCTATAATCTAAAGATTGTGGTCTCTGCACTTACCTTTTCTGTGGGTCACATTTCTCATCTGTGAATGGGAACATGTGAGAGAAGGAGCCATGAAGAGGATGCCAACCACCTATGGTAAGGGGTCTTTTGAGCATCTCCCTTGATCCCAAACTAGGTCTCTGAAGCAGGCTGGGCCTGGTCTGTAGTCCATCCTACAGATGGGAAAGTTCACGAGGTCTCCATGGAGCTCTATGTGGCTTCATGGGAGCGCCGAGTACTTACTGGCCTAGGAACTCTGGCTTCAGGGGCCAGCAGGGCGCTAGGAGGAGTGTCCTCAGAGCAAGGCCTTTCCAGAATGCTGGGAGTGTCCCTGGCAGAGAGCTCTGATGGACAGTCGGGGACGAGCACCACCCTCAAGGACTGGAAGGAGAAGGAAGGATGCCCTGGAAGCTCGTTGTTGACGGATCTCATCCCTCTGGGAACTGAGGAATCTGCCATGGAGGTGGTCTTGAAGAAGATCCGGGAGCTCTCTGATTCGGTGAGGGGAGAGGAGGGAGGGGGGGGGCAAGGTTATGGAGTGGGGAGTGGAGAGGGTGGGTCTCAGTCCCTACTTAGGCGGGAACAAAATAAATCTTTCTGTTTGTATTTTATGAGTCAGATCCTAGGTCTTACTGAATAGCTGTGTACCCTGGTGGCATGGAATAGTTCCCCTGTCCCTTTCAAGTCCTCCACCAGCCCCTGGATTTCATCCTGTGCCAAGAGTTCCGGGTGAGGGTTGGAGAGTCCTGGTGCCCATTTGGTCTACAAATCTTGTTGCCTTCTTGCCTTCTTGTTGTTTTCCTCTTTTCCTAACAGGGAGCACAGTAGTACTTACCGCATGGAGACACTGTGAGGATTCAATGAAATGACACAATGCCTAGCCATTCTTGCCTCTCTCTCTCCCTTGACAGGACCAACGGGACCCCTTCATGGTGGCCGACTTGGGTGTGTTGGCCAGCCGCCATCAGGCTTTCTGCCAGGCCCTGCCAAGGGTCTCGCCCTTCTATGCAGTGAAGTGTAACAGCAGCCCCTGGGTGCTGCGTGTCCTGGCTGCCCTGGGCACCGGCTTCGACTGTGCCAGCCAGGTGAGCCTGGGGCACGGCCAGTTACCTCACTCAAAGGCCTGACAGCTCCTAGAAAAAAAGGCTAATTTCCAGGAGTCCAGAATTGGGGACAGCAGCCCATAAACAGTGGCTGATGTATGTGGTGCCCAGTTGTTTGTGAAAGAATAAATGAATGAAGTAGGTGTGGTCCACCCTCTTCTGGTCTAGGTGATGAGGGCAGTCAGCCTGAGCTAAGGAGTGAAGGAAACACACACTTTAATCCACAGACACTGTTCTGTCCTGGCACAGCCATTTCACTTGAGTATCAGTTTCTTGGTCCTTAAAATGGGTTTAGTCCTCACTGGTTTGGCTCAGTGGATAGAGTGTTTGCCTTTGGACTGAAAGGTCCCAGGTTCGATTCCGGTCAAGGGCATGTGTCTTGGTTACCGGCACATCCGCAGTAGGGGGTGTGCAAGAGGTAGCTGATTGATGTTCTCTCTCATTGATGTTTCCAACTCTCTATATCTCTTCGTTTCTCTCTGTAAAAAATAAAAAATATATATATTTTAAAAAAATAAAATGGGTTCAACTATGTATTCCTTAGAGCAGTCTAGAAGCTTAAATAGCACAATATGTGCCCAGCGCTGGGCCAGATGCACAGTAGGGGCTAATAGGGGACAACCCCTCATGCCCTGGGTTCCTGTGCCCAAAAAGCAGGGCAGCAGGGAGGCAGCTCCTTACTGTGGCTTTGCCCCCGCAGGTGGAGCTGGAGCAGGTGCTGGGCCTGGGCGTGGCCCCCTCACGCATCATCTATGCCCACCCCTGCAAGCCCATCTCCCACCTGCAGTATGCTGCCCGCCATGGGGTGCAGCTCCTGACCTTCGACAGTGAGGAGGAGCTGACCAAGGTGGCCCAGCACCACCCTGGGGCCAGGTGAGGCCAACAGGCCTGCAGGCAGGTGGGGCCTCAGGGAGGAGATGAAGGCTGTTCCGTGGTAACTAGGAGAAGCCTTAGCAGCAGCGAACAAGAATGTGGGTCGGGTGTCCCGGTGCCTCCCCGGTGCCGACTCGTGCCAAATAAAGGTTTCCCGTGTCTGCAGAGACGTTGGCAGAGCCTGGCATTAGGAGGTCTGGAGTCAGCAACCTCGTGGAAAAAGCACTCTCATAGGATTCAGGAAGTCCAGGGCTCACATTTCTGACTTACTTGTCACATCTGTGTGTTCCTGAGAAAGTTATTTAACGTCTGTGATCCTATGACAGAAGGTCTGCTGAAGGGATGTTTATAATTTTACTAGAGGCCTGGTGCATGAAATTCATGCAGGCGGGGGTGTCCTTCAGACCAGTCTGCACCCTTTGGAATCTTGGACCCCTCGGAGGACATCCCTCTTCCAATTCCGGACCAACAGCTCCTAACCTCGATTGCCCGTTATTGCCTCTGCCTGCCAGCCTGATCACCCTTAATTGCTTTCTCCTACCGACCTGATCACCCCTAACTGCTCTCCCCTGCTAGCCTAATCACCCCTAATGGCTCAGCCCTGTGGGCCTGATCACCACTAACCACCTCTGTCTTGGCCCCTGACACCGTGGCTTTGTCGCGAAGGTTGTCCAGAAGATGTCTGGTCTAATTAGCATCTTATACTTTTATTACTATTGATCCTTTCCCTGCTTTTTCTTGTCTGGGCAGAAGTATGTAAGTAGTGATGTGTTCCCTCCCTGGACCTCCAGGGATGGACAGTCCAGAGGACTGAGGCAGGGGTAGAGGGAGGGCGAAGGGAATTTGGGTGGGGGCAGAAAAACATCCAGGCCTGGGGTTCATGTGTCTAATGCCTGTCACCCTCACATCCACTCCCAGGCTGGTCCTCCGACTGTGGACCGAGGACAGCAAGAGCCTCATTCCCTCTGAGTGCCAAGTTTGGGGCCAGCCTGGAGCTGTGCGGACACTTGCTCAAGTCTGCCCGAGACCTAGGCCTGGTTGTGGTGGGAGCCAGGTAAGAGCCCGGACTTTCTCTCCTGTGAGGCAGGGCTACTGGTCCCCACTCCTGTCCCTAGCCTCTGACTAACCTGGGGGCCTTGTACCCAGTGGCTCCATGTGGTTCTCAGAAGAGGAGGTGGATGCCAGCTGCTGGGAGGGTGGGGCAAGCAAGGCACTGGCCTTGGGTGCAAAGTTTAATGGGATGCCGAAAACCTTGTACTTGAGATAAATTATGTTTTAATACAGCATTTAAATAATTAATGCAGAATAAATCCATGATGAGAGAATATAAAAATTTTAAATCAAAACAGGACTGGCATTTCTGATTTTCCTTTTGCTCCTGGTTCCAAATACTCTTTACTAATCTTGTCTTTATTTAAAGATTTTGTATTTTATTCATCATGGATATTTTTGCATCAGTGTGTTCGATCTCTTGATGGGATGTATACAGGAGGCAACCAATTGATGTCTCTCTCCCACTCGCTCTTACTCTCTCTCTAATACATGTGTGTATTACATGAAGGTTACTTCTGTTGATTGCTCAGTGCTTTGGTGCCTCTTGAATGTTGCACCTGAGAAGTGCCCTCCCTCACCTCACCCCACCTGCCCCTGATTGGGTCCTCTGCCCTCCCAGGTGGGTGGTTTGTGATTTGGGGTTCAGATCACAGGCATCCCAGGGAGGAGAAGAAGGGGAAGCTTTAGGAGGTATGGCTAAGAGAGGTGAATGCCACACAACCACGAGAGACCCAACTCACGGACTGTCATGTTGTATGTGTCTCTGGGGTTCCCATGTGCACAGTCAAGGCTGTGGTTTCTGTGGGTGCCCATGAGTTCCATGTAGTCACACATGTCTCCGTGTCTGTGTCTGTCTGGCTGTGTGGCTGTTTCCCGATGTGCACCTCCTCCTGCTGATGCTTGTGTTTCCTCATATGTTCCTGCCCTGACACTGCATCTGCGTTCAGCTTCCACGTGGGCTCTTCCTGCCAGGATCCACACAGCTTCACACAGGCCATCGCCGACTGCCGGCGCATGTTCGAGATGGGCCATGGGGTCGGGCATGACATGAGCCTCCTGGACATTGGAGGGGGCTTCCCCGGAGTGGAGGGCTCTGAGCCGGAGTTTGAGGAGGTAAGAGGGAGGAGGAGAGGGCGTCTGGGAGTCCCAGCCTGGGCTCATTGCACAGAGTGTGTATTAGTGCACAGGGAGCTCTTGGCACTCAGGCATGTGGCTGCATGCAGCTGGGCTTTGTGCTGGTTGAGAGGTGTCTGACTCTACATGCGTGGCCTGTGCGCATATGTGTGTATATGTGTATGAGTATATGTGTGTGTGTGTGTGTGTGTGTGTGTGTGTGTGTGTGTGTGAGTGTGTGCATGCAGTTCTGTGCCTTCTTTAGACATGTTGGTTACCACCCTTGGTAAGGCTACCATCAGATAGAGGTGTACTTACTGTGTCCCCCACACCCAGGGGACAGTCCCCCTTTGCTGATCACCTATTGATTTCAATATTTCCGACTCAGACCTTATGGTGCTGCAGCCTGGTCACTAGGCTTGTGCCCTCAGGCACCCCTCCCCTCTGGGCCACAGTTTCACCTGTTTCCTCCCCTGCTCAAGGGGATGCTGACACCTTCCCACAGAGCTGTCAGGGGAATGAAGAGAGAAGATGCAGGGAAAGGCCCCACATAGGAACTGGCCTCACAGGGCTCGGGTCTGTCCCCACAGATGGCGAGAGTGATCAATGCTGCCCTGGCCCAGGACTTCCCCGAGGGAGCCGGCATTGAAGTCATTGCGGAGCCCGGCCGCTTCTATGTGGCATCTGTCTGCGTGGCCGCGGTCAACATCATCGCCAAGAAGGCTGTGCTGCAGCCTGGTGGGTGGGCCCGGACTGGCCTGGAGCACTCTGTCCAGCGGTCCCCAGGCCTCGGGGGCAGGAGGAGCTGAGGGTCTGAGTTCCACCTTGGGCTCCTCATTTGGGGAAAAGATGCTGTGATTTAGCCACAGGGTAGAACCTGTCAGTAACATTATTGTGCTGTTCTCAGACAGCCTGGAGGGAGGCATGGGGGTCTGTTCTCCCTGTGCCTGGAGGGGAAGTCTGAGGGCACAGCCTCCACTCCCTGTGTGCACCTCGCTGTTTCCAAGCCGGCATTTTCTAACAGGCATGTAGTTTTATAACAAAAAGATACAGTCATTAAATACTAATTTTACAGCACATACATGAAGGAAATACTGTTGGTATCATGGCCTGGAGGTTAAGGGTGACATTTGTAGGGTAACTGTAAATGATATGGAGGTCACCATCTCAGGAGGGTTTTTGATTGTTTTTATGTGGGGGATAGATTTAGGTGGGGTTGCTGTCCTCACAAAGGGACTAAGTAGAAACTCAAGTTCATGATGAGCTAGAATAGACTCACCCTCTGGGTTAGTGACCTTTACTCTGAAATTTTATGACCATCATATAACTGTTTCTAAATAATTTTTATTTTATTAAAAAATATTTTTATTGATTTTAGAGAGGACGAGAGAGGGAGAGAGAGAGAGAGAGAGAGACAGAAACATCAATGATGAGGGAGAATCACTGACTGGCTGACTCCTGCACATCCTATACTGGGGATTGAACTTGCAACTTGGGCATGTGCCCTGACCGGGAATCGAACCATGGTCTCCTGGTCATAGGTTCAGGCTCAACAACTGAGCCATACCAGCCGAGCTCTAAGTAATTTTAATCTGTTTTTTTATCCTTTGTACAAATGTCCTTTCAGTCCACAGGCTGATACTCTATCCATTGAGCCAAACTGTTTAGGGCCTCTTGCTTTGTATTAACACAAATTGTCCTAAGGCAAGGTGGAGATATACACATCAAAGGGTAGAGTTAGGTACAGAATCCATTGTCAGATTGGGGAATTACCTCCAGCTGTTCAGGTGTTTGGGCAGGAGGAGGCAATAACATGTAGCTTAAGATGCCCTGAGCTGTCTGGCAGCAAGCAATCATCCTTTTCAGGTTTGGGGAAATGCCTTTATCCATTTCCAACAGGTGATAATATATGTGACTCAGCCTTTGTTGAGTCCCCAAGTTCTACTAACCTTTTGATAAAACCCTTGCAATTATGACATGCTGGAATTGGCTCTGGCAAATTTGGTTTTCCGGGGAGGACTTGAGGAGGCAGGCAAAACTAAGTAGGCAGGTTTGGGGTTGGCTACTTTGAGTAATTTCCATGGCTGTTGTCTGTAAAGACAGCCCCTAATTGCCTGGTCCCTCAGCCCAGGATAGTTAGGGGAGGGTAGTGGTTCACCCTTGTGAGAGCTTAATCAAGCAGGGGGCTGGCAGGTGCACACCCTTTCTGGTTGGTCCATGTGTGCAGGTGTCTTCCTGCCTAGGAAGTAGGCAGCCCTGGGTGGAGTGATGTCTCCAGGGTCAGCAAGGCCCCAGATGCCAGAGCATCAGGATAAAGAAAACAGAAAATATGAGTAACCCAGGTGGCCCTTTGAGGAGGGAAATGGACCTGTTAGCAGTCTGCTAATAGCACCCTTATGGCATCATGTCATAAGAAGGCATTTTGCTCTGAGTTTTGCCTCACACTGTGTCAGGGAACCTGGTCAAGGTGAGGACAGAGGACCTGGGTCCTGATCTGGGGCAAATCCCAGCCCTGCCACATTGTCCTGTGTAACTTCTGGCAAGACTCAGTTTTCTCAACTGTAGTGTTCCATGTCCCTATTCAGAGTGTCATTAGCACAATGGTCGGAAAACTCATTAAATATCAACAGTACAATGATTGAAATTCCTTTAAGAGCCAAATTTTTAAATTTAAACTTCTTCTGGCACCAATTCTTCAAAATAGACTCACCTAGTCCGTGGTATTTTGTGGAAGAGCCACACTCAAGGGGCCAAAGAGCCGCATGTGGCTCATGAGCTGGAGTTTGCCAACCAGGGCGTTAGGAGAATGAAATAATTTGATTTGTGTAGACAGGTTGAAAAAATGTGTGTGCCCTTCCTTATGGCTACTTATGTTATTTATTTATTTATTTATTTATTTATTTATTTATTTATTTATTTTCCACAGAGAGGAAGAGAGAGGGATAGAGAGTTAGAAACGTCGATGAGAGAGAATCATCGACCAGCTGCCTCCTGCACACCCCCTACTTGGGATGTGCCCGCAACCAAGGTACATGCCCTTGACCGGAATCGAACCCGGGACCTTTCAGTCCGCAGGCCGAAGCTCTATCCACTGAGCCAAACCGGTGCCCACCTACTTATGTTATTCTTAGTGGCAGTGGCAGCCCCAGCACTGTGATGGTGTGCAGGTGGGCAGAGGAGGAGTGGGATTCTAGAGAACAGGGCTGGTTCTGGCGGGGGGTCAGGGAAGGGTTATCCAGTGCTGGGCAAAGGATCTGGGCTGGTCCTAAGGGTGCTGAACTTAGTGCTTATGGTCAGTGCTGACACATGACTGAGCACAGTCCTGTCTTTTCCCCTCTTCCAGGAGGCCACCGGAAACTGTTGTACTATCTCAACGACGGCCACTATGGCAACTTTGGAATGATCCTCAGGGAGGGTTTTCCCAGGATGCCAATTGTGGTGAAGGTAAGGAGGCCCAGACCCTGACAGCATTGAGAGAGCACCTCTTCCCTGTGAGGCAGAGTGCAGTCTTAGATTACACATGGCTTTGCAGATTGTCATACCACATGCGTGTACAAGGATGTGCACGTCCGTGTGTGTGCATTTTTGTGTATGAGCATGCTGACTGAACCTGTGCAGGTAGGTGGTGGACAGGTACATGGTCCTGTGTGGGTGTGGAAGTGCATTGGTTTGCCTCTGGATTTCCATGTGATCTCTCTGAATGCACTGTGTGTGTGTGTGTGTGTGTGTGTGTGTGTGTGTGTGGTGTGTTATCAGAAACTTGAATGTTGGGGTGTAGGAGTCCTAAGAAATGGAGAGTCTCCATCTTTCTTCACAAAAAGTAGACTTATCTGGGAAGCTTCCAAGGACCCCGATGCTTGGGGAAGGCCAGACGATTGAAATTAGGCCTCTCATGGGTTGGGACGTGGCATCAATCCTTGGTTAAAACTACCCCCTAATGTGCAACTGAGTTTGACCCCATATTTTTAGTGATTAATGACTTAAATCTCTTGCTTTTAAAGATGGGAAACAGAGGCCCCCTGTATGTCTGTCCTTGAGATTTGGCAGGGCTATAATGTGTCACTTGAGTGATTATAAGCTCCATGAGGGCGGGGTCAGGAGCAGTGCCTGGCACATAGGGACTGGTTGGTGTGGGTGATGGCCTGTGTCCTTGCTGTGCCTGGGGGTGCTCTGCTGGCCGAGGGCATGGGCTGTGAGGGTGGTGGGGGCAGGAGCTCTTCCTCCTCTGATTCCCACCCCCGTGTCCCTGCAGGAGCTCTGCTCAAAGCCGCCCCTCTTCCCCTGCATCCTTTATGGTCCCACGTGTGATGCCTTTGACAAGCTCTTCAATGAGGAAGTGCAGCTGCCTGAGCTGGACGTGGGTGACTGGCTCATCTTCCCCTCCATGGGCGCCTATAGTGCAGTTCTGAGCTCCACCTTCAATGGCTTCCTGCCTGCCTCCATCTGCTACATCGTGGGACCTAAGCTCAGGTATATGAGGAGAGCTCAAGGATCTGAACTTGGCACAGGGAGCTGATGGCTAAGATCTGGGTTCCCAGGTTCAGGAAACATCATACTCCCCCAATAGCCACAGAAAACATCCAAGTGACATACACTGCCTATGGGGTGACCTTTTATACCCATTACCCATATAAGTCCAAGGCAGCCCAGCTGGGCAGCTGTGACAGCTCAGACATTTAACACCTCTGTGTACACAAGTTGACATCTTTAAGGCCCCTGTCACCCTAAAGTCTTGGCCAAGTCCCCACTCTTCTCTGACCATTTGTGGCTGTTCCCTGCTTCCCTCATTCGAAGCCACTTCCCTACCAGCCTCAGGTTCCCTCACAGGCTCTGCCCAAGGGGCTCCTTTTAGTCCAATATAAGGTTCACTCCCCAAGGTGATGGGGGCTTCTAGAACACCCCTTTACTGGTACAATCTTTCCACAGGAGCCTGCTTCAGACAGCGCCTTAAGCTGGGACATGGCAGAATGGAATGGTTCCAGACACTTGGTGCGCCCACCTGGGAAAGCTTGGGGTGGAGGTGGGGGTGGGGTGGGGAAGAGTAACTTGGGAAGCAGAGGTTTGGTTGCCTCTGAAATGATGAGATATCTTTTCAGGTTCAAAACCATTTTCACCCCAATGTTGGCCTGAAACACAGGCAAACGCTTCTGGGCAGAAGACTACCCTTGTGCTTCTTACTCCTGAGCCCTGCAGTAGGGTAGGCTTGAGAAACTAATGTTATTACAACACACGCTCCCTGAAGGGGGCCTGGACTGTGAAGGAACCTGCCTTGGCCAGTACCTTGAATTTCTTTCATCCCTCTTTTAATTAAAAAAAATATATTAAAATTGATTTTTAGAGAGAGAGGAAGGGAAAGAGAGACAAATATCGATGTGAGAGGGGAACATCAATTGGCTATCTTCTACATATCCCTTACTAGGGTCAAATCAGGTCACAACCTAGGATTGTACCCTGACCCAGAATGGAACCAGCAACCTTTCAATGCTTTGTAAAATGCCCAATCAACTGAGCCCCACTGGCCAGGATTCATCCCTCCTTTTATCGAGTTAGTGACCCCTGTGTTCTTCCAGAAATGTTCACATGCACTCCAGGCACCCATTCTACTGCCAAGAACACCGGCTCTGGAGTCAGACCTGTAGCAAATCCAGGCTCCACCACAAACTGGCAGTGTGGTCAGAGCCTCAGTTTCTCCATCGATGCCATGAGAATAATATTAGTTAGTACCCTCCTGGCATGGCTGTTGAGGGGATTAAGTCAGATAATGTAAAGCCTCATTCAGGTCAGTTCATGTCCAGAACTCTGCCTCAGGTTGGCTTTGATCCTGGACCTTTCCTACACAGAGACCACTCCCTGCCCCCTTGGTCTGGGCATCCTCAGGGAGCATGTATTGCATCTAGCCATACAGGCATTTGTCCAGGCATGTGGGTGACTGTCCTGGCACTGGCCTTAAGAAATCCCCAGTTTGACAGGTGGGAGGACAAGGAATGGGAATATCTAATTCCAAAATAAGACAGGTACTACTGTGTGTCTCCCAGGTTTAGAAACTATATTTGGGAAGTTCTGAGCTGAGAAAAGAAAACGAGTCCTACAGCAAGGACACTGGCAGAGGTAGGGCAGTGGATTCCATAGGAAAAGCCACTCACCTCCTGTGTCCTGTATCCTTTTTAAGCTTCACCTGATGTGACTTCTCCGATCCTCAGCTCCTGCAAATGATCCTCGGCATCCACTATAGTCATCCCCACCAATCTCACTGCTGCCTCCACACTCAGCTAAGACCAGGGGTATTCTCCAACATCCTTGTGCTGAAGACATCTCAGCTCCAGACATCAGAGGAGAAAGGATGGGCTGCAGATGCCATCGACGGAAGCCAGAGGGCTCTAGCAGCCTTCAGATCCTGTGTTACTCATTCGTCTACTCCCAGATTCTGAATTTTAAGCTATAAACAACTACACTTATCCCCCCCAGAGGTGTCTGGAAGAGCAAATATGAGTTGGCTTTAGGTAAAAATAAAATTACATTTATATGCAAGAATTGCTGGAGTGTTTTGTGCTCTGCTCTATAGGTGTTGCCCTGTGGCATTTTGGATATCAACTCATCTGCCCATTTATTCATGAATCCATTCATCCATCCATTGATCATTCATCAGTCTTTCCATCCTTTCATCCATTGATCCATCCATCCATCCATCCATCCATTCATCCATCCATCTATCCTCTGACCATCAATTGATCCATTTATCCAACTGTGCTCCCATCCATAAAATGAAATGTGAGGGCCTAGTCTGTGATGGTGTTATTCTAGGCAAGGTTATACATGATGAATAAGATGTGCAGAACCTATCCTCATGGAGCTTACCTTCCATTTTCTTCCATTGGAAAAATCAGAGCAGGAACAAACATATAAATGATAAAATAAAGTGGAAGCAACAAGTATCGTAAAGAAAAAATAAACAGGGCAAAGGGATATGGAAGGATAGGGGATGGTGCATTATTAAAAAAAACCACACATGTTTTCATTGATTTTAGAGAGCAAAGAAAGGAGACAGAGGGAAAGAGAAACACCCATATCTATTATTTGCCTCTAGTATGGGATCGAATCAGAGACCTGGATATTGCCTTGACTGGGAATTGAACATGGGACTCTTTCATGGAAGGAGTGATGTTCCAACCAAGTGAGCAACACCAGCCAGAGTAAGGATAGAGCAATTTTAAATAGAAGGTCAGTGAGGTCTTTGAAGATTTGGCATTTCAGCAGAGACAAAAGGGAGCTGTGTGTGGCTAGCTGGGGGCAAGGTGACCTGTGTGGATGAGTGCTAGGGTCTTTCTCAGCATGTACTAGGGTTGGGAAATCTGGAGAAAAGGCTGTGATGCAAATGAATAAAGAGGCTAGAGAAGAAATATGTATTTGGGAGGCATGGGGGAAAGCCAGGGGAGGCTTACCTTTAGTATCTAAACTCCGCAAAAATTCAGAGTGAAAGCTTTTATTCCCACATTTTCCCATATAGCAAATAGAGATACTTATCAAAGGTAAGGTTTGGTAAACAGTAAAATACAAATGGGTTGGGGAAAATGCGAACAGCTGCCCAGCAGCAGGTATTAACGTGCAGATTTTTAGCCCTGCTAAATCCCCAAGATTCACCAACCTGTTGATGAACTTCTTGCATTTATAGCTTGCTGGAATTAGCCTCCAGTATATCCCCCTTCTTTGGTTTAATAAATTTAACAAGAATGTATGTCATTTGCAGAGCTCGGGTCCTTTTTAGACTTTTAAATTCAATGGAAAGGATAGAGTTCTATCATGTCCTTTTTAATTGCTGCCAGGCATGGAAGGAATCAGTCTGCAGTAAGCTGGTCAACAGTCCTTTGAGTCCCCTTTCCAATGCCCAACAGTTTTTTATAGGTTCCCTTTCCAGTCACTGTTCCTGGTGACATGACAGCTGCAGGAAGCCACCCATTGTCTTCACTATCAGAAAGCTGTAAACAAGGATCCTGGAATGCTGGTGAACCTTGAGCCTCTGGCAAGGGGCAGAACTATGTACCAATTGTTTAGTCCAGACTCTGAGGGAGAGATTAAAGTTATATTAGGATGCAATCATTTTATGTAAATTACTCCAGGACAAAGAATTGCTCAGATACTGCTTTTACTTTATGTTCAGCAAGGCAAGGCTATAAATAGAAAAAGAGGAATGCAAGAATTTCGAAGCTCAGACATCTATTAGATACAGAAAATTTGCAAAACCTACCCTATGATTAATTTAAGAATAGAAGGAAAGCTTTTTAAAGATTTAGTAGACACTGGAGCAGATGTCAGTGTTATCAGCAAAGAATTCTGGCCTCCAAGTTGGTCCATGGTAGAAATTATGGGGTCAGTTAGGGGGGTGGGAGTTCCTGATAACACACAACCTAGTGCTGCCGTGCTATAGTGGCATGATAAGAAAGGACAGACAGTATGGTTTTAGCCCTACATAGTCTTTGGAATTGCAATCAATTTATGGGGCTGGGATGTTTTAGAAAGTTTATAAGCTTGTATTATTAGCAGCAAAGGACAGCAAGTAATAACTCAGATGGGATATCTGACTGGTGAGGGCTTAGGGAAAAATAATCAGGGAATTAAAGAGCCCAACCAAGCCAAAGGAAACCTAGGAAGATGAAGATTAGGATATCAACCATTTTAGGAGTGGTTACTGCTCAGTCTCCTCAGCCCCATGCTGATCCTATACAATGGAATGATGATAGACCTATATGGGTGGATCAGTGGCCATTAACCAAGGAGAAATTAGGTCATATTCGTGAATTAATACAGGAACAAATAGAAGGTGGTCACATAGAGCCTTCCAATAGCCCTTGGAATACGCCCATATGTACTATCCCTAAGAAGGTTCAGGAAAATAGTGATTGTTACATGATCTTAGAGTGGTTAACGCTACTATGTATTGTTTTTTCACCATTCCGTTGGCAGCTCAAGATAAAGATTTGACTTTTCAGTGCCATCTATTAATAACATAGAACTGCCAAAAACAGTTTGGCTCAGTGGATAGAGCGTCCATCTGCAGACAGAAAAGATCCCAGGTTTGATTCTGATCAAGGGCATGTACTTTGGTTGCAGGCACATCCCCAGCAGGAGTGTGCAGGAGGCCGCTGGTATGTTTCTAGCTCTTTATCCCTCTTCCTTCCTCTCTGGGGGGAAAAAAAAAAATAAAAAAAAAATAAATCAATAAAATATATTTAAAAAAAATAACAGAACTCATGAAAATATATCAATGGAAAGTTTTGCCTCAAGGGGTAGCCAATTGCCCCACCTTGCGTCAAAAAATATGTAGCTCAAGCTGTTCACCCTTTAAGGGACAAATACTCTCAATGTTAATTACTCATTACATGAATGACTTGCTCTTAGCAAGTCCACGGGAAGAGCAGACTTTGGCAATGTTTTCCCAAGTAGAAAAGGAGCCCCCTAACTAGGGCTTAAAAATTGCTCCAGAAAAGGTACAGAAAGAGATGCCTTTCAAATATCTGGGAAGCTTAATTGAAAATCAATGCATTAGGCCCCAAAAGGTGGAAATAAGAAAAGATTGCCTTGGGAATGGAACCGGGACCTTGAGGGCCCACAGGCCAAGCTCTATCCACTGAGCCACATCGGCCATGACAAACTTTAGACTCTTCAGGTAAACACACATATTATACTTTGAAAGAGATAAAACTGAACGTAGAATGAAGCGAGCGGCATCTGGGACTGGCTTTCGGGCGGAAACCACAGCCACCTGAGCCGCGGAGGCGCTGGAGCGGGAGGCCCTGTGTGAGGCAGCGGCCCCGCTGTTGTGACTGAAGAAGGAGGCCAGGCTGCAGGGTCGGTCTCCAGGCTCTGGCTTAGCACATCGCGGGCCTCTCACCGAAGGCACAGGGCATGGAGCTCAAGGCGCCGGCCGCGCCCTCCCTAGCAGATGGCAGTGCTGAGCGAGGCACAGAGACGCGCCCACACCCCGTCCAGGGGCGGTTTAAACACCCTCCTCCTCAGGGTCCAGGAGCAGCTGATGCGGCAAAATCTCGCACAAGGGAGAGCAGAATGGAGGAGCGCAACAGCTTCTTCAGGCGCCGGGCCCAGCGGCTGCTTCCTCGCGCCTCCAGGCCCGTGGACGCCCTCGGGGAAGCTCCAGCCCGCGCAGCGCCCGCCCCGACGTGCCCGCGCAGCGCCCGCCCCACGTGCCCGCGCAGCGCCAGGGTAGGTCCTCTGGGAGAGCTGGTGCTCAGCTCGGGGCCAGGTGTGTGCTGGAAGATTCTTTCTTGTGAACAGCTAACTCCTGACTCGTTCAAGTTTGTGTGAAGTGAGCAGGAAATGAAACAGGTAACACGGCCTGTGAGATGACCTGACCCGGATGTGCATACAGGGCCGACCCCTGGACAGGAAGAGGGCAGCCCTTCGCAGGGGCCAGTGCTGAGGGGGACAGCCTCCTGGGGCCTTGTTCCATGGTCCGTGATGGGTGATACAGTGAGTGGGCCCGCCAGCTGTCTGCAGGCTGGCTGCTTCTCACCCACAGAAGCCGATGCCCCCAAACACCTACCAGTGCTGTGATGGTGCAAGGGGCGTCGTGTGCACTGTCTCATCCATCGTCCAACCAACATCCGGGACCGGGACTGGAGAAGCCAGGCTAAAGCGAGCAGAGAAGGGCTACCTCGGAGCTGGCTGCCTCACAGCCCCTAGCGACACAGGAACCGCCTGTCTGAGCGTCATGGCGTTTCCTGAAACAATTCACTGGGCCAGAGGCTGAGCCTGCATGGATCTTGCAGTCTTAGACACTGATTTCTGTTTTGTTGCACCTCCCTTTGCGCTGATGCTTTGGTTTTACAAAGACCCAGCCTGAAAGAGAACTCCAGGCAGCAGCTGGGTGTAGTGGGGACAGTGGCAAGGAAAGGGTCCAATCGAGAGGCTACCTAAAATACCGTTTTCTTCTCTTTCTTAAGAAAGGAAATATTGCCAAAACCGGTTTGGCTCAGTGGATAGAGCGTCAAGCTGCGGACTGGAGGGTCTCGGGTTCGATTCCGGTCAAGGGCATGTACCTTGGTTGCTGGGCACATCCCCAGTAGGGGGTGTGTGGGAGGCAGCTGATTGATGATTCTCTCTCATTGATGTTTCTAACCTCTACCCCTCTCTCTTCCTCTCTGTGAAAGATCAATAAAATGTATTAAAAAAAAGAAGAAAGGAAATATTTTAGGCTAGAATTACTCTCCTCATCAGAGAATGGACAATATCTTTGGTATTTCCTAAATCATGTTTTTTACAACTGGTGCAGGTACAGAGCCTAGCCAGGATTAGCATATGTTTGTGTTTGTTTTAGGGATTGTGGCAGCCATTCCACAGTGTTATCAGACTTAGAGAGAAATACAGTTCTTCCGAACCCTGCTCATAGAGGGAAGCCCCAGTGAGCTGCCCCAGGTGACACCATGTGGCAGAGCCTGGCCCTGCTCAAATTCCCGGTTTTAAACCACTAAGTTTTGGTGCACTTTGATACACAGGTAGAGCAGACAGAGTCAGATGTCTATTAGGAAGAACCAAGATGGAATCCAAGAAAGTTAAACACATGAGACACTGGGTCCACAGAAAAAGGGTGAAAGGTGAGCAAGTGCAGCCTGTGCAGAGGGAAACAGGGTCACTCCGAAGGGGAAGATCAAGCCGGACCTCTTGTAGAGGATGCCGGACCTCTTCAGGGGAACTTTTCACCATGCCTGCACATGGCAGAAGTTCAAAAGTGTCTGTTGAATAAATACATAGGCACCGGGCAGGCGGCTCTCCTGCTCTGCTCATCTCCATTTCATCGGCTGCCAGCGATGTAACAGCTCCGGACCCAGGCCAGGCGGCAGGCCAGCAGGCCCAGCACCTGCGCTGCAGGCACAGCCTGTGGCAGCCTGGCCAGGGTCAGAAGAGATAAATGCAAAGGCTCTGAGTGAAGTGGGTGGGTCCTATTATTGGTCCATGGAGCGAGGGTTCACTGACTTGTGACAGGAAGCAAGCGGGGAATAGGGACAGACACACTGAGCCTCGCCCTGCTGGACCGTGCCCTAATAGAAGGTTCACTAGACAATGCTCTCCTCCCTGAGGAGCTTCACTGGGGCTCTGAGTGAGGAAGAAAAAGGCTCTCCCAGGTGAAAAAGTCTCCAGGCCTCTGCTAATGGACTAAATATGTTCCCTCCCTGCAAGTCATGTTGAAATCTAACCCCCAAGATGTTGGTATTAGGAGGTGGGCCCTTTGGGAGGTGATTAGGTCCGGAGGGCAAGGGCCTCCCAAGTGGGATTAGTGCCCCTATGAGAGAACCCTTGCTCCCCAAACCTCTGAGGACGGTGACAGATGTCGGCTACAAACCAGAAAGAAGCCCTCAGGTCCCTGGATATGTAGGCCCCCTAATCTCAGACTCTCAGCCTCCAAATTTCGAGGAACACACTTCTCTTGTTGATATGCCACCAAGGCCATGGCATTTCTCTTTCTAACAGCCCAGATGGACTAAGACAGCTTGTGATTTGAGGTTTTGGATTAAAATTTGTTTTTCAAACCTTTAAAAAAAATAAAAAGATTGCCTCAAAACTTTAAATATTTTCCAGAAATTATTAGGGTATATTAAATGGTTAAGACCTGCTGAAACCGGTTTGACTCAATGGATAGAGCGTCGGCTTGGGGACTGAAGGGACCCGGGTTCGATTCTGGTTAAGGACATGCACCTTGGTTGCAGGCATATCCCCAGTAAGGCGTGTGCAAGAGGCAGCTGATCGTTGACTGTCTCTCATTGATGTTTCTGGCTCTCTATCTCTCTCCCTTCCTCTCTGTACAAAATCAATAAGATATATTTAAAAAAAAATTAATGGTTAAGACCTTATCGGAAATCTCTACAGGAGAAATGACAAATTTATCTAATATACTTCGGGGTGACTCTAATCTTTCCTCACCCTGAACACTGACACATGAAGCTAGAAAGGAGTTGCTAAGAATTGAGCTGGTGATCTCCTCAGCCCACGTAGCATGGGAACAGCCTGAATTGCCTTTATTGGGACAGATTAACCATACTGCAAATAGTCCCACTGGCGTCATCTTCCAAAATGAAAACTCTCCTGCTATTATTGAATGGGTCTGCCTAGGGCATCAGTCATTAAAACTGCTGTTACATATGTAGAACTTATGGCTTAGTTAATATCTCAGATTAGAAAGCGCTGCAGGCAGCTTAGAGGAGAAGAACCAATATGCATCTATCTTCCCCTCACTGGGAAACAATTAGAATGTTATTTCAAACAGACTTAAATTGGCAAATTATACTAAGTAGATATTCAGGCGTACTTAGTTGTTATCTGTTAAAAGGCAAATTACTACAAATTTTATATTATATTCCCAATATTATACCAAAAAACCCCAAATACTAGGTAGTAATCTATTCGTGGAGCATGAATTGTTTTTACTGATGGATCATTTAATGGGAAAGCCACCTATCATACAATAAATTCAGACTGAGTCAAACTGACCAGTCATACTTCTGTACAAAGAATTGAATTAGAAGCTAGTAAGGCTCCATGGCAGGATTTCCAAGAGCCTTTTAACATTATCTGTGATTCATCTTTCACTGTTGGCCTAGTGAATAGAATTAAAATTACTCTTCCAAAATGACTCAGTGACCAAAGTTTATTTTTACTATTTAAACAAGTTCAGCAGATTGTGCAACAGACACAACATCCTTTTTATATTATTCACATCAGGGCTCACAGTGTATTACCTGACCTGTTCACAAAAGGAAATGCACATGCTGATCAATTGGTTGCTTTATTAAAAGAGGTCTCAGAGTCTCA